>NC_043976.1:10404474-10705411 GCF_902148855.1 Sphaeramia orbicularis | reverse complement strand
GATTTATGAGCCAGTCGTCAGAGAATTTATATCTACCCATTATGAGTTCGGCCAACGATCATACAAAGCATGTTGAATATCTCACTCACTAACAGTGTGTGGACATCACCTGTCCGTCTAAGCAGCAGTAAAATTTGACGACACCTGGGCGGGTCTTAAAATGGGTTGAAGGAGGATAAGAGCAGAAGGCTGAGCATTCAACTTGTCACTCTACTCAAATGTTTTCTGGGACTCCTAGCCTACTGTATGTCCTCTCACGCAAACACTTTAGCTGTGCTAGCAAGCACCTTAAAAAAACAGATCAATCCATTTATTTTTTTGGATATTCATAATTTTATGTTTTAGAAAATAGAACAGTGGTAACAGTCTTGGAAACATGAATATTTTTCCATACATTTGTTTCCATTTTCCATACTTTTCCAGACCTGGAAATTTATAAAACCAAATTCCATACTTTTCCATACTTTCCATACTTGCATAGGAACCCTGATTTTTCTTTATCTGCAAGATGAACAAATACAAAATACGACATCCATTGTGAACTATGACTTACCTTTCTGTACCATATAGTGCAAAATCTGCTCGAGTAATGAAGCTACATAGTTAGCATCTGGAATACAAGGAAGATAAGTTCTGTCTGAAGAAAAGATTTCTAGCATCCGCATGGGAATTGCCACATTTAAACTGTCATCCGTGCAGTTCTGCAAGAGTCTGGGAGACAAAAAAGGACATGTGATCAATGACAAGTGTTTTAATGAATACGGAGCCCTCTCAATGTGCTTCTGTATGTATGGTTTATTATCAACCAGGTTTACCTGCAGCAGAAGCCTAGAATCCTCTTGATTTGAAAAACACATGTCTGCCTTTGTGGACCGACCAACTGCTTTACAAACTGACCGTTATGTTTCACCAGATTGTGGCACAGCCATATCTTTATCAATACACAGACAGAGACAGTTTGAAGGCTATGCAACAGGCTTTGATACACAAAGCAATGGCTATGACAGGATTTGTGAATCAAACTATATTAAATTCTCACCAATCTATGTGAATCCACACTCTGTCTGTAGAAAAATATCAATTGTCTCGATAAGAGGCAGAGACCAGGACCATCCAAGACCTGCTGACTTCCTGCTGCTTGCGTCTGGGTCACACATTCATCAAACTTGGCTCTCTGTATGGCATACTGGAAGAAAAACTTCAAATTTCACTTGAAGAAATACATCACAACTTCTTCATACAATGCAGGAGAAAACTGCTTCTAAAAATGTATATATAATCATTCTGATGAAGTTCTATGTTGCTTGTTACTTCAAAAGTTTACCGTGCAATTGTACATCTATTCTAAATATTTGAACTGTCTATTTGTCAGCCTTATCAGCCTTGAAAAAAAAACCATAACAATCAATAATCTCATTAAAATCTCATTGGACAGGCATCACCATTCACAAGAATGTTACAAGTGAATGTTCACAACCCAGGCCAACATACCTGTCGTTTTAAGTCTTGGTAGCCTCGTATGTAGGACTGAATGATAATAGCATTCTTCAGTCGTTTTCGTTCATCCTGATTGTTAGAAAATAAACATTTGATGATGAACAACTGATGACGCCACAGTACCAGTGATCACAGAAACAAAGTCCAATAATAACTAAGTAAATAATTCAGTACTTAATATTTTGAACTGCAAACATTGGAGATATGAATTATGCGTAACGTGCCAAAAAAGTACTGCACAGACAGACATTACCTCTCTTTTTCTTCTTTCTTCTTGAGTGCGGTGCAGCAGAGAAGCTTTCTCCTCCTGAAAGTTAATATAATAGAATCAATTTAGAGATACATGCTTCACAATGACAGATGATTGGTTGTTTAACTTTATTGTTTGATCATGTTTATTTTTCTTGAGCTGAGGGAAAAATCAATTTGCCCCAATGGGTAAATAAAATGCATCTGAATCTGTATCATACTCCATGGTAATTATGGATGTTTGAGGGAAACAGACTGTGTCAAAACCTGCAGGTTTGTTTTCAGTTCTCTCACGGACTAAACTGTATCATGTCAAGTCAAATGACACGTACCTTTTTACTTGCTCCTCCAAGTGATACCTTGGGTCTTGTCTTGAAATCTCCCTCAAAGCTAAACATTGTTAGATTTTTTCCATCGACTAATTCCGATGTTGCCACCGACTTCTGAAAGAAAAGGCAAAGGAAACACGTGTACTTACAACAGTTGTTTAACGAAAAAATAAATGAAAATGAAACAAACATGACCTGAAGATTCGTGACTTGGCTAAAATGTAAGCAACTACCCGGCTACATTTTCACCCGACATTTTCACATTAGGGTTTAACTTGTGATGTTTGTTTTTAACATATGAACCCGTCATGCACCTAAACATGGACAACTGTTGATCGACAGGACAGAAGTTAGCCGATCCACAGCTTCAGTTTAGTTGCAACAATAGTTAGCTAGCCGCCGGTTGAGTTAGCTAGCTAATGACTCAGCAGCTGTCTAGCACTAAAAGGCGAGATCTACGTTACAAGACTCAAAGCAGCAACGCAGAGTCGAATTTATAACACATTTTTTAATGACATGTCTTAGAGCTGCTTTAAACGTGTGTAAGTAACATGATTTTGTTGACGTTAGCACTGTAGCTAGCTAGCAGAGCAGCTAAGCACTGAAACAGGCTAACTTTACGGGGGGTGTCTTCGTATCCGCATGTCCTTTTGACATCGTTCATATTACAGGACACGCATTCGAGAGTCATAAAAAGACAACCTATGAAACGTTTACCTTTGACTTTTCAAATAAGTAGCAAAAGAAATACAATAACTCTGGGAAGGCAGTTAAAGTTAATCCAAACGTCAAGTCTTCTTTTCCTCTCCTCTCTAGAAATCAACACAACACAGAGAACAGACGGCTGAACTACATCCGCTTCCTGCCATATCGGAAAGATGATTGGACCAAATTCACATCAATCAAATCAGAGCCGCCCAGACCCGCCTCTTTGACTACTAGAATCATTGAGAAGCTTCTCTGTGTATGTGTGTGGGTCACAGCATGTAGGCACACACACAAAACATGTAACAACAGTAGTTTTCCACCACAAAGGTGCTTTATATTTCTCAACCAAGAAATAATGAACCATCTGCTATTCAAGACGTAATAACATAGAATCAACTTAAATTTTATGTTTTATTTGTATAACATTTAATTTTTCAGGATGAATGTTTTTAGAAAGCATTTTGAGAATTAGTTCCACAGTCCAGATTCACATCTCTAAAACCTTTGATATTATAATTCCTGCTATAATATATTAGTACCTCATCTGCACATATTCAGTAAGGAAAACAGCATTGAACTAACTGCATTGTTCTTTATTACTTGTGATGTTTAGGCAGGATTTTGAGCCACTCTTAACATTGTCCAACATACTGCTGTTATAAATAAACAGCTTTAGAAATAATTATTGGATCTCTGCCATAAAGTAGTGTTTTGTGGTTAAAGCCCACGTTTCTTTACAATTTACTTCAACTTTACTATACTGACAACAACAAACCTTCTTTGCTACAATGATTGTATCTGTCATTTGAGTGATTTAATTGGTTTTCCCCTGTAAGTCGCTTTGGAAAAAAGCGTCTGCCAAATGCATAAACATAAACATTTCTTTATTTTTTTCTATGAAGATGTTTAGCTGGTACTGAACAGTATCATTGTATCATTTGGTAAGTGTTATTCTTGATTTGTCAGGTATGTATGGGTACATAGGAAACTCATGTTGATATGATGGACATTATACATTCAGTTATTTTAGATCTAAAATTGAAGTATTATACTTTCATTTGCAATTATTTGTTATGACATTAAAAGTGTGACAAAATAATTTTTGATAGCTTTATTTTGCTACCCTTTTTATTATTATTTATGAGAACATGAATAGACTTATAATAAATATTGGGCAACTGTGTCTATAGCTGATGTCATGTTATGCAGCTTTAAATTAATGTTTGCCAAACATGTAATATATTGAACATAACGATGATGATGATGATGATGATGATGATGATGATGATCATGCCTTACATTGCTGACGTTGGCTCTACACTAGTGCCTGATGTAAAATAGCAGACAAAATACAGTCACTTTAATCCAGGTTTCATAATATTAGTTTTGGAATATCTGTAATAATCTAAATCCTTCTGTAAATCCTTCTCTGATATTCTAATATTGTACATATAATAATATTTCTCCATCTTTGCGCATTTATATCCAGTAGAACAAAATATCCAAAATATCTAGGAATATGGTACTGTCAGTAAAGCTTGATAATAAACTTTAATCCTGTTTCTCTGACAATGTCAACCAATACTGAATATTATATTCTCATAAACCTGGGAAAAGCTCTTTTGGGATGGATTTCATTATGTCATAATAAACTGGCAATAATACCAGTGTGTGCTGTTTTATTTGTCTGTATACTACCACCTAAAATATTGTTATTCATTTTATAATAGAGAAACTTTTTTTATCCAAATAAAACTTAGAAATCCACCTGGCCATCTAAATGTGAAACTATCTGATGGAAAGATCCAGATTCAACAAAATGCTAACCCTAACCCAGCTTATATCAAAGAAATGCAATTTGTGATCAAATATTTTTCCATTTGACAATTTGACTTATTTTGAAGGTCTTTGAATATTTCCCTTGGCTTTCAACCATATGCTTTAAGTAGGTTATATTTAATAGGCTATAAAATCTCAGACCAATTTAACTCATACATGAAAGAGTCAATTTTATGTCATGGTTTAACATTGCATTTAACGGTTGCATTATTGTTATTGTTATTGTTATTATTATTATTATTATTATTATTATTATTATTATTATTATTATTATTATTATTATTATGCATTCTTCACACATTGTGTCCACAAACTAATCACTTACACACCGGGCTTTTTATTTTTATTGCCCCTGAATGAATAAAAGGCTTTAAAAGCATGAACACATGGCGCAGGCAAATGGTTTCATCAATAAGATCTGATTGGGCCTATATATAATAGTGTGGGCTTTCCATGTTGAAGGAGACGCAGGTAGTACCCTCTCCAGTCAAACTGTATCGATAACACGTCTGAGACAAATTAAGCACCGATAGCCCATCGAATTTCATAAAGACTTGGAGACTTCTTCAGGATTCATAATTACTAACAATAACATTCATATCACATTTTTTTCCTTCTTTTAATCCGATGTAAAAGGGCAGCCCATCAGTCCTTGAGATGCAGAAAAAATCAAACAGAAAAAAAATGATGATGAGCCACAAATGTTTTTAAAAGCATTTTCACACTTTTCAGCGTCCATTTGTGCCAATTTAACCAAACGTATTTATTGCTGCAGCCTAAAAGAGATAGTGCAGGTCCCTTTAAATCGCCTTTTCATAATGAACACATTTTCCGAAGGTAATTAATATATAAACTATCCCGATTTGTCACTTTGATTTGTATTTTAGTTAATTGTGAAAGTAATTACGGAGCAAATTAACAGCTTTCAGGAAAGACCGGGGTTTTAGGGTCCGGTTCCATCTTGGGGCCCTTATTAATTTTCTCTCCCCTAGATGTGATGAAAAGGAGCGATAAATCTCGGTGATCGGTGAAGGCCAATACTAAATGGCTCCATATTTCACCGCTACTTTAATAGAAATATTCATGCTGGGCCCTTAATGAAATTAAACCCGCGGTGGGGACAAGGCGCAGCTACAGGCCGAGAGGCGATCAAGGCTCCGGCTGTTAGAATAATAATAATCATCATCTCAAGGCTGATAAAATGTATTTAATTGATGAGCGAACTGCAAAAGAAGACTGCTGCTTTGGCGACTTAATCCAAAGGTGAAGATGTTTATTTAACTCTTTACATAATAATACTTTTTTTCCCACAGCTTCATCCTTTGTGCACGTGCATAAACGCATATAGGTGCTGAAAATAAATTAGTATATATATATATATATATATATATATATATATATATATATATATATATATATATATATATATATGTTATTATTATATAGAGATCACCGATATACAATCATTATATACATCATATGAACACATCTTAAGGCAGGGGTGTCAAACTCATTTTAGTTCAGGGGCCACATTCAGTTTAATTTGATCTGCAGTGGCCATACCAGTAAAATAATAACATAATAATATATAAATAATGTCAACTCCAATCTCTATATTTTACAGTGAGAAAAGTCAGATTAAACAATGAAAATGTTTACATCCACAAACTGCCCTCTCAAACAACGTGAATAACTTGAACAAACTGAAAGAATAAGTGTAACTTTAACAATATTGTGCCTCAGTTTATCACTTACACAGGTTCATTATAACGTACTGATCACAGTGAGTCTACAAATACACAAAACATTTAGTATCAGGCAGAATATTGTTAAAATTGAACTTATTTTTCTTCAAATATTTCAGGTTCTTCACATTTGCTCAGATTATTCACATTTTTTTGTGAAATTATACTTTGTTTTAGTGTAAATACATGAAAAATATTTATATTTACAAAGAGAAAAATGTGGAGTTGTGAGTATTTATAGATTATTATGATAGTATTTGACTGGTCTGACCCACTGGAGATTGAATTGGTCTGTATGTGGAACCTGAACTAAAATGACTGTTATTTTCTTAATATTTATTTTTGCATTTCACAAATTCATCACAAGGGCCAGACTGGACCCTTTGGCGGGCCGGATTTGGCCCCCGGGCCGCATGTTTGACACCTGTGTCTTAAGGAGTAAAGAGATTGGATACCCTAAGTGTGACATGAAACTCACTTCATTTTCAGCATTATTATTTTTTCTTTTAGATGTACTGTCACTGCCACTATCTCTCTCTGTCTCTCTCTCTCTTTTTTTTTTCCACGTTTCCATGTAGGCCCCACGTCCCACGCACATCAATCTCTCCGTTATCATTCTGTAATTGCTCATGATCATCAAGGTCCACAATTAAATGGCGATCCTTTACTTGAAAACTAGCCGGTGACTTGTTGATTTCCCCCGAGCAAATAAACGTCCCAGGAGCGCGGTTAGCTGATGAATTGACAAAAAACTAATCAGCTTTATTGGTAGACAGGTTAAGGGCAACGGGGTGTCAATAATTCTCATTTTGACCTCCTCTTCCATTACTTTAACTGGCTTATTAGACCGAAGTCACCCCAAGTCACGGGCCTATTACATCTCACTCCTCATTACACTTAAGGCTTTCCATTACTAAATTTTTGCAGCTGGATCGTCACGGTTTGGACCTAAATGTGACATATCTTGACAGCTGTGCATTTAGTTTCTGCAGGACGTGAAAATGGGCTATAATTACATGTCAGAGTGGTTTTTGAAGACGAACACCAATAGCATTTTTTTTTTTTTTTTTTTTTGCAAGGACAAAATAAGATGCACTTTAAGGAAAAGTATATGCGCAATTAAAATACGCACAGTGTAAATTCTAATGCAAAAAATAGTTTGGATTATACAGGCAGCAAGGAGGCTATATGACTGATTATACAGAGCCATTATAACAGGTCAATGTGTCTCTGTCACCTCCCAGTTTGAGGAGCGACAGAAGGAGGGCTTTTACTCAAATTTCCCTGTTGGCCTCAGACAGTTACGGCTCAAGATGTCCACTTTTACGCATGTTTTTCGTCTTATTATTGTTTTTTTTTTACTTACAAATATATAGATTAATTCGATTATTTATTGAAGCTGAGTTAATTCCAGATGGTCCGGATGAACCCAAACGGGTCATCACCTTCACAGTAGGATTATAATGCCGTTTTCCACTGATAGAAAACACATCCATCCATGGTTCACCTACACTGTCGCTTGACGTTGGCAGTTTCTCCTGTTTTGCAAATTCTTTGGTTAAAGGTTAATGAAGCAGCTGCTATCCTCAGATGAACCACCATGCACTTAGAGGAGACAGGGCACATCATGACACTAATAGAAAAAAAAAAGTTACATTCAACACATTTATTGATAATTAGATTAATTTTTGCCAATGATTTTTTAGAATTGATAGAAATGATTTTTTTTAAATTTTTTTTTAATTTTACAAATCTTTTTCAGTAGATATTTAATAGCGCATTACTCATGCTGTCCCAGGGTCATCTGGGAGATGTAAAGTAAAAGCCAAAGCACAAAATCATAAAGTCAGTCATATTCATATAACATCATCCATATCAGTAGTTATACTGTAAACTTCAGCAAAACAAACCAAAAAAAAATATGAGGAAAATTTCTACTCTGTATGCCCCGATTTTATTAAATCACTTATTTTGACTGACTGGTGTATTTTTTCTTTGCCAATATCTCTCATTTTTCATTTGTAGTAATATTTTATGAAAGCTATAAGGCAGATAACGCCGTGCTTGAGTACAGTGATTAGAGCAGAAAGGCGTAGAATGGTCCATTGCGGTGCTTGGGACAGCCCCCTGGTGCACGGCTGCACCAATCGCCTCCATCTAACAGGGATTAAGTGTCACACAGAGCTGCTCCCTCACAGTCCGGACCACATCATAACTTTTGAGAGGTGGGAAAACGGCCCCGACTTCTCCTTCGTTTACAGTAACGCAAGCGACAAGGACGCGCACACGGGGGCCCGTCATGGAGAAATCCAAAAACTTTCGCATTGATGCGCTTTTAGCGGTCGATACACCCAAAGTGCAGACTTCCCCGCTCGCACTTGTAACTTCTCTGTCTTCCTCCTCTTCTATCCCGTCCTCTGGAAGCGTAGCGGCCCCGGAGCTGACCACCAGCGCCGAATCTTTACGCACCGAGACACCGTCCCCGCCGAGGATTTCCACATGCGGGTTGATTCCCAAACCGGGTTTCCTCAACAGTCCGCACAGCATGGTTGGATTACATCCGCAGAGTACCGCAGGGATCCCAGCACAGGCGCTCTACGGCCATCCCATGTACACCTACTCCGCAGCTGCCCTCACAGGCCAACACCCTGCCCTGTCCTACTCCTATCCCCACGGCTCCCATCACCACCACACCAGTGATCCCATCAAACTGACAGCCAGCACCTTCCAGCTGGACCACTGGCTCCGGGTTTCCACAGCCGGGATGATGCTCCCCAAAATGTCGGACTTTAACTGTGAGTAGCTGTTTTATTATAGAACATCCTGGTGATTTTGAGCAATTTTGCAAATGGAAATAATCTAAAGTATTATTTACCACCACAAAATGTCTACGATATAGATGCAGCAATTTTATTAAAATGCAAAATATGTTTGATTAAGATACATACATATGAAGTATGCCTGCATGATGCTGCGTTTACAGGACAGAACCAAATGCATGCCAAATCTGTTCAGATTTTTTTTACCCGTATATTACATTTTTATAGATTTTCAGTGATAACTTCTAGTTTTTCTGACGCATCTGAATGAAACAGCTGTCAGAGGATGATGTTTTTTCTAAGAGGAACTAAAATGGACAGATAATGGACAGTGGGAAAGTGTCAGAGGAGTGTGAAACCCACAGTCGACATGCTATTTGCTCACCAGATACTGCCTTTTTGTTTCTGCTCGTTTTAACAGATTTGTTCAAAATGAAGAAGCAAATAGCTTCTCTATGGAAATATTCATATGTAGTCTGAGACAGAGATGTGGGAAATTATATTATTACATTACTGTTAACGTTTGGGTGTTTAGTGTTTTATTAGTGCCTGTTGGCTGTGGACATTATTTTACAAACTGTACAGTTTTTATCAGGATTTACTGGAATAAACCACTGTTTATTTTTATACAACACGGATGATGTTTTATTCTTGCAGCTCAGGCACAGTCGAACTTGCTTGGCAAATGCAGACGACCAAGAACTGCATTCACAAGTCAGCAGCTGCTGGAGCTGGAGCATCAGTTCAAGCTGAATAAGTATCTGTCACGACCAAAGCGCTTTGAAGTGGCAACGTCCCTAATGCTGACGGAAACTCAGGTAATAATGTCTAAAATACAGAGCTCACTAATGATACACTTATCCTTAATACAGCTATTCCACTTGAATTTTGAAGACTCAGCAGAACAAAAATGTCCATCTGGTTAATTTATCTCATTTGGCTTCTTTTAAAATATTTTCCATTAAGTATTTATCCCTCTTCTAACCTGTGCGTGTCCTTTTTGAAGAGGTAGTTCACTTAATCTAATGTTTTTTTTTATCTTCTAACAAACCCCATAAATGGAAATAACAATTGGATAACACCAGTTATGTTTGTGAGGCTAGTCTTTCATTTTCTAATTTGTTAACTCAATAAGTTTTTGGTCATGTTTTATGTGTAGAGTGTCTGTAAGAAGCCAAAGGTCAATGTCAGGTGGATTTTACGCAATTTTTACGCACCGGTTTGTGTCCTTCTGCAGAAGTTTAGATCAATCAAACAGTTGTTTTGCTTTTTTTTAGGTTAAAATCTGGTTCCAGAACAGACGTATGAAGTGGAAGAGAAGTAAGAAGGCCAAGGAGCAGGCCGCCCAGGAGGCCGAAAAGCAAAAAGGCACCAAGAGCGGCCAAGAGAAATCTGACGGACTCGAACAGTCGGATTATCATAACAAGACGGACTCAAAAAATGGCAGAATAAGAGACTTTAGAGACAGTGACGACGATGAAGGTGACAATTTCCTGTACAATTCGTCAGACTGCTCTTCAGACGACGAGAGGAATCACGCCAGTGACACGAGTCCGCAGCCTTGAAACTGACAGTTGGCGTTGTCCATTTACAAAGACTATAGGGGGGACTTTCCATATAAAAATGCAGTTGCATGTAATCCAACCTCTAATCACTTTCATGGAAATAATGAGAATTTTATTGTTATAAAAGAAAAAGATTTAGGTCAAGACTCGTCATCAACAAGCAATAAAGAATACGTTTTCCAACGCACACATCAGCATCATTTAGCGACCGGCTGTAGGTAAACTGTGACACTGCATGGTTTATATGCAAAACGCTGTAAACTGGCTCAGGACATTGCAATCTTTACCTGCTGTGATGGATAGTTTGATGGAAATAATCTTTCAATAATATCCTATAGCCCAACACTAGTCTGCTGTTATTTATCTTATTTCGGCTTTATTTTGTTCTTTGTGGTGTTATCATTTAGTAGTGTGTCATATCACACTGAAAAAAATGTTATGTTTATTTTTCTATACTGTATTTATAATATGGTTATACCAGTGCATGCTAAATTATTGTTTAGCGTCTCTCTTGGTGCAAACAATGTGAAATAAAATTTTTTATATATATAAAAAAAACACTGCTGTTGTTTAAGCGTAAGTGTTCTTTTAAAAATGCACTCAGCTGATTTATGATTCAGTGGCTGGATGCGCACAGAGGCTTGTGTTTTTCTCCTTGCTCTGACAGGTCGGGTCATGGGAATTACTGTTAATAGCGCTGTCGGATCTGTGCAAACGTGCAGTGAGAGCAAACAGCAAGTAGGCAGTCAGACGGAGGAAACATTTCACACCACACTAGCAATGGGCTCGTATTAATAAAGCTTTAAACGGCTTGATAAACGGCGACTTTTTCAGGAGTCAAGGAGCAACTTATGTAGTATTTTAACTGCGTTTTTCCAGGCAAAAAGATATAAATTACATTTAGCCTAAATGTTTTGTTTTTTTTTTAAATCGTAGTTTTTTGGCCAGATGTTTAACTCAAAATTTTGCAATACAAATAAATAAGAGACTGAAATGCAAACCGAACATCCACCAGATCTCTTGAAATTATTTTGAGCGATATCTATTGTGCCTAATCATAGTGGCGCATGTTGGCAAACCATACCAGTCTCATTTCCACCTGCTTTTATTCTTTCTCTTTTTTTTAATTAAATAAAATTGCATTGTCTGCCGTGGTGAATGGCATATATGGGCTCACTGGTTTAAACGATTCACCAGTTCCTTTAACAGTTCACAAACTGGTTTCGCTCCTTATCTCCGCTTTCCGCAGTCATCAGCAGTAAACCACAGCGGGTTTGACTGATTATGCGCCATTTGTAACAGGATTACTGAGAGATCTGCTGGTTATCTTTCAGGTGTTTGCTTTAGCTTTAGCAGACTAAATCAAAGTTCAGAGGAGGGTCAAGCCCAAGCAGAGCGCACCAGGTTCTGCCTCTCATGGCTCACATCTGCACATCTATGGACTTGAAAGGTGGACAAATAGATCCTAATATCTCAATTTTAAGGACAAATTTGACAATTTTTTCATAATTCTTCTGTCATCAAAACAATCAGCATTTTCAGGTACCCTCTGGAGATTGCTGTGCGCCTCCTGGACTAAAGGAGGACGCGTCAGTCTGGCTGACCTTGGTGGCCTACTGTTGACCTCATGCCTCCTTCCGTCTCAGACTGATTCAGGCCGCACTTATGGAGCTAATTAATAAGAGCAAGTATCAAATGTAACAGAATGACTCTGCTATGCTAACCATGTGGGCAGAAGCTGGTGTCAGCGAGCAAACAGAGCAGGAAAGAGTGGAGGCTCCGGGTCATTTCATCAGGGCGTGTAAACAGTGAATGAACGACATCACCATCTCTGTGCTCTCACTCACATTGTTTGGGTCACGCTCACAGCAGCCCAGTGGAAACATGAACAGAAACTGGTTTTATTAAAATACAAACTTTATTGTAATAGGCTTAATTTTGTGGAAGTGTGTCAACAGACTTAAAGCCTGAAAGAATAGTCCCAGGTGTTTGAGCTATGCAATATTAGATCAGCCTGTGCACTGCCTCCAAGAGAGCGGCCTCAGAAAAACTGAGGAAAAGATGGCAAAGCTTTAACCTCCTAAGACCCAGCTATGGGTTTTCTGTCCACATTTGTGGACAAGTTTCACAACTTCAAACAACAAAAAAGAAAAGAAAACTGTCAACCACAAAGGGCATTCCATAAAAATTTTAAAACTGCATCTGAAAAAACCTGTTGCATAATGTTTCCAAAATAGGCACTTTATTGAATAAAAAACAAAAAAAGCTTGTACTTTGCTGACATTTCCTGGGTCTCAGGAGGTTAAAGAGAAAATATCTACAAATAAGTCTCATCATGTGGAAAAAGGTCAGTTATTTATTGAGGATATAAACCCATATATATAAAATTCTGTATGCAGAATCAACAGGTCTTTGAATTAGGTCGACATGCCACCAGTTTTATTCACCTTTACTGTACAAAAACAGAACACATGAGAAATGCATCTGGGAGTCATGCCATCAGGCATGACAAAAGTCTGCAGTTATTTTTACTGATTTATACAGCTGAGCTAATACACACTATTGAAAAATATAGATATTTCTAATACTTGTGTGTCTAAAAGTTCCGTTGCCAATTTCCAAATTAATAAGTATTTTTTGTAACAATTATGTACAAAGACAATTTCTAAGTGAAACAATCAATTAATACCACCTGATCACCACCTGATGACATCTCCTGGCTGACAGCTACAGTCATACCTGTAGTGACTGAAGTAGAGAGCACCTAGATGTTAATGTAGATATTGTCCTTTAACGTAAACTGAATGTCTTTGTTCTTTGTATTAAGAGGCATTTCATGACAACAGTCCTTCTGTTCCACCGTTGTTTCACAGAATGTCTTTCGCGTTTCTGGTATCTGTGTATGTACCAGGGTTTTACAGTTTGAGCTTGGCCTCTTTGGCCTCCATAGCTTTGGTTGCGACCTGGGCACGCTCTGACAGTAGTGCTGCTTGCTCAGCTGGTCCATGCGACTGGACATTCTTCAGCAGAAAGTGACTGATGAAAAGCTTCAAGCCCTCCCGCAGCATTCCTAGCTTGGGAATTCCAGAAATCCTGAAGGATGAGAGACAATGAGGCACATTGATTTCAGACACTCGCATAGCGTGAGACAGTAAAAAGTAGCGGTTTACAAGATTTGGGTTAATGGAGGTTAACATTGCTTAAAGGTTTGACTATTTTTAAGCGTCTTTAAACAATAGCTTTAGTGTTTTAATCTCAAAGTGGCATGGTGGACTATGCTTACCTTCCAAATATGCTGGCAAGGTCCTCAGGCTCTGTTTCCTTTAGCAGTTTGTTCAACACCTGACGCAAGAAACGAACTTTGGGCTTGTCTAGTTCCCCAAATTCTATGACCTGCACAGAAATGACACAAACTGTGCTCAACACTCACTCATATTTAATCCTGTTTACAACATAATGCCATAAAATACCACTTACTTTGAGTATGGAGAGTGAGAGACACTTCTTCTGCAGGAATGCTGTAACCAGATGCACCAGGTTGTTAAAGGTGGTAGTGGGAAGGTTGGACAGCTCCTTGAATTTGTCCCACAGACTGAACTGGAATGTCATCTAGAATAGTTCATAGCATATGGAGAAAGTGTAAGAATGTATGACTGACACTGACAGAGTTGAAAACACTGTAAATCACACCACCTTCTCACAGGTCATCCTCTCATCCAGATCCAGTTTACATGTGAAAAGCAAACATTCAGCTCTGCTTTGAGCTCTTTGAGGGGGACAATGCTCATCAGTTTCTGATATGGACTGGTGGCCTACATGGCGGCAAAGTAGGAAATGTGCTCTCGCCCCCATTGTTTGTGTGTCGCGGGTTAAGTCAAATAATATCAGAGGGGAGAGGTGCGAAAGGGTCCCACACTGCAGGCCACACAAAGGTCACAGTTTGAGAGTGGGTGGTCACACACATCCAGCAGGTACATTTTATTAATGGTTTAAAACACTAATCAGACACATTTTAATTACCCTTTAGCTTCTCTTGAGTTTTGCATTAACATATACCACATACACAGGGTTCTATGATTGCTGAAAGGTACAGTTGTTATTTCCTAGTGTTAATATCTATTGTAGCAAAGATAAGTTTGGCTCTTTAATGTGATTTTGGAGTAATAAAAAAACCCTACTGTTATCAGTTGGCTGGTTACAAACTTAGATCAAATAATGGTGGAATGTAGCTGTGTTTTTACTCACTGTGCTTAAAGACACAATTCATAAACATGTAGCTGAATATTTACATTTACACCTGTATATTCCTTCTCCACTACATTACTGTGTCAAATATTGTACTTTTTCACCTTCATATATTTGACTGACACCTTTGGGTGCTAGTTAATTTTCAGATTACAATTTTTCATGCGTTTCTTCTTCAATGAAAACCGCACCTCTTCAGAAGGGTTGATTTTGACTATTTATAATAAACTGAAGAAAGAACTGCAGCATTACATCTTAAGAAAATTCTCCTCCTTCCTAAACTGCAGAAACTCTTTCAAATCCCTTTTTGCTGCCACTAGTTTGAGAACGAGGCTGTTTTTCAGAGCTCACATGAAAAGTCTACAGGCATACGGTGATTATATAGACCATGATGCATTGGTGTAGATTAAACTACCCAGTCTATAAAGTACAGCCTTAAATGTATACAGCACAAATACAGAAATAAAGTGATTCCAGAAACATATGTGATAGTAAAACAAATGACTATTCCCTTTTTATGCTTAAAGTATATTTTGGAGACTTCTATACTTTTACTTACAGAAGTATTAAATGTATCTTTTAGTTGTAGTGGGGTATTTTGACAGTGTGCTATTAGTTTCTTTAAATAAAAATAAAGGCTCTGATAATTTTCCACTGCTGTCTGACATCAATGACAATGGTATTTTACGTAATGCTCAATATTGAGTTGTTAAAATGTGAAGGAAAATAAACTGTGCAACCCTGGACAACATAACCACAGAACTGCTAAAACATCTGTAGGGGTCTGAAGTTTAAATGAAGGTGAAGCATATTATACAAAATTAACACATGAGCCAATATTTACCATATACTGTATTTGCATAGACCCACTATAGACCATCAGAAACAAAGGCCGTACTATTAGACATCTAGAATTATTGGCTCTTTTCCTTTACATTTAGATAAAAAAATATAATGTGTTTGCAGATCAAACAAATATCTGAGAAGAAAACATTCACTGTATGCACTAATCTGTGTGTATTGTGGTATGCCATTAAATTTTTGTGGAAATAAGCCAAGTGTGTTTAATGATGTTGTGATTGATAAGGTGTAGCACATGTTCTGTAGGGTGTGTTTATTTGGAAGGTTGTATATGAACAAGGGTAAGTCTATTTTTTATTTGCAATCAAGCCATGTTTTTTTTTTTTTTTCTTCAAGCTTGAGCACCTGGAAGCGGCGGTCGTGGGAGCAGAATTTCTCTCCGAGCACGACGTAGAAGGCGTTGAATGTTTTCTCCTGCAGACAGCAGTCCATCAGAACATGGACGATCTCTCTCTCCTGTTTGTCTTTCAGGCCCATCCTTCACAGGAAGGAAAAGATCTTTTTTAAATTTTAACTTTACATTTGCAGCACATGTAAATCCATTTTATGCCCATGTATTCAGAACAGGACACAGATGGTAAAGCTGAGTAATAACAAACCTCAACAGTTTTTCAAATGCATCCAGGTAATCTTCACTGGTCATTAGCACGCAGAAAATGTTTCTTCTGACCTCAGTGTTCATCCGCTGTTTCCTTGCCAGCTCCAAAACTTTGGCACTGAACTGAAATAATACAAACATTCAAGTGACCAACAATAAAACCACATATGTTAGTACATATTCTAACCTTATTTTATTTTCACATAAAATGCAGCTGTGTAGCATTCACATAGATGCACAGAGCTCTTATATTCATAAGTGCTATAGAAATCTAATCCATTATTATTATTATTATTATTATTATCATTATTATATTTGTAGATTCTTACCTGTCCTTCAGTAGTGCTCTGCTTTGTCGCTGTGTTCCCCTGTTCTCTGATCATGGGCGCTCCACTCCAAGAGGAACCGACGATCCACCAGCGACCAACCTGCTCGGCTGACAGGAGACTTTCCAGAGAGACCCTCAGCTTCATGTCACTTCCTCCTGCGCTGCGGTGGATCTACATTGAACATTCAGAGGAGGAGTTAGTCCTAAATGCACTTAAGAGAAGAACACTGAAAAGGAATTGCAAAATAAGGATATCAATAAGTAATTCTCATACAGTCAACTCTCATAGCAACAGCATAGACTGAACTCTGACTTGGTAAAGGTGGTCCTCTAGGGCCACCTTGTGGTACAAATGTTAGATGCAATTTATGTACAGAATTTACAACGCAGTCTTATCTTTTCATTTTGGGGTGAAGAGTGCATCAGGAAAATAATAATTACCTCTGCCAAGGAGGTTATGTTTTTGCCAGGGTTTGTTTGTTTGTTTGTCTGTCTGTTTGTCTGTCCGTTAGTGTGTTGGAAATGGGATAAGGAAGAAATTATTAAATTTTGGTGGTGATCGGGGGTGGGGGGGCCCACAGGGGGGCCCATTTCCAACAAACCCTGAAAATTTCATCAAAATCTGTACATAACTTTTTGAGTCATGTTGCACACTAACGGACAGACAAACAGACAGACAGACAAACAAACAAACAAACCCTGGCAAAAACATAACCTCCTTGGCGTGGGGGGGCCCACAGGGGGGGCCACTGATCAGCCTTGGCGGAGGTCTGCACTCTCCGAGTGCTTTTCTAGTGTTATTATTATTATTACCTCCACCAGGTTATGTTTTCATCTGGGTTTTTCTGTTTGTTTGTCTGTTAGCAAGATAACTCAAAAAGTTATGGACAAATTTTCATGAAATTTTCAGAAAATGTCAATATTGGCACAAGGAAGAAATGATAAAATTTTGGTGGTGATCGGGGAAGGGGGGGGGGCGTGGATTTTTGTTTGTTTGTTTGTCTGTTAGCAAGACAACTCAAACAGTAATGGAAGGATTTTTATGAAATTTTCAGGAAATGTTGATACTAGCACAAGGAACAAATGATTAAATTTTGCTGGTAATGGGGGGGGGGGGGGGGGGCTGATCTGCCTTGGCGGAGGTCTGTGCTCTCCGAGTGCTTTTCTAGTTCTACATATATTCACTCACCAGAGTCCTCTGTAACTTCCTCAGCCTCTCCACAGGTTCTGGATCATAGCCTGGGATTTTACGCATGTCATTGTTCTTCAGGGCCAGCATAGTTTCCAGCATAAAACGCACCTGAGGACGAGCTATTGTTATATAACTGACACATAATCATCACATGAATAAAAGTGAAGACTAATAAATGTAACTGTGCAGAACCTGCTTTCTGTATTTAAACATGTCTGCTTAGATAAAGTAAGGTTCTGTAAACTTTGCTTCAGACTCTAAAGCCTTACTCTGGTTTGATCATGAAACTTTGACCCCATATCATTGGCCTTGCGTTGGGCTTCTGAGATGAGCTCCTTGAGAGCCAGAGCGTCGTCCTTCCTCAGGGCAAAGCCGACATTTCTCAGCACAAACAAAACTAGTTCAATGTCTTTCTCTGTAAAAGCCCCGACGAAGAGTTTGAGGATTTCAAAGATGAGAAGGGAGTGCACCACCTGGAAGTTATACAGGTGAGCGATGATGGCGATCAGGTTGTCACACTCTTTGCTCTCACTTGGATTCTTGTAAACCTCATCAAACTTTCGCACGACTGTCTCTAAAAAATTAGCTCCCACCTAGAAAACGATAACGTGGAAAAAATGGAACACATGATTAATACACAAATGTTAATATTACATAAGATAACATAAAACATTCTTAAAATCATCTCAACATTCTCTCATATTCAGTGCTAGTTGTATATGATACTTCAGTGTGTAGTCCTGCAAAGGATGGAAAGTCAATACATGTGAGAGATAACAGGCTTATTACACCTTAAGTAAAGGAAACAGACGTCTTCCATATCACTTTCTAATTATTTAAAGGGCATTAGTTTCCAAGGGAGATGTGTTAAATGCACCAGTCCCTTTGAGAAAAACAAAGCATTGAATGAATAATTCAAAAGTTGATGTCAGTTTCCAGGTCAGTGGGTACTACTTATTTGTTACACAAAGGCAGGTGAAACCAAAACCTTCCTGTCTCCTCCTGTTATTTTCATCAGTGAAGAATATAGTGAACAGAAGCTCTACACAGAGGAAATGTAAAACTACTTAAAAACACTCGATTTTCATACGCTACAAAGGTAAACCTGTCAAGTGCCATCTTTGTGTTTGTCACATGAATTTTTAGAGTGTAAATGCACTCACAGTGCAGCAATAGATTCACCAAATTACAATGAAAACAAGATACTGGTTCACCCCTAACAGCTGACCAATGGCAAAAGGCATTCAATATCTATGTCTAACTGGATGGAAAATAAAATCACCCATCTTGAGATTATTCATAGGGCTAATATTACACTACTTAAGTTAAAACTGTGGTTCTGTTCCATGGTGCAAAAATTGTTGACAACAATGATTCACATTATACAGGAGCAACAGAATGGTCATTTGCATAAACACCCTAATGTATTTATACTTGGGATTGCAATGAAAATACGGTATACAGGTAAGAACTACATATTGGAAAGAAGAAAATACTTTTGAACTGGAAAATCCACAAACCAGACTGCTATAGTATTTATTACTTCTTGCATTTACTATCTATGGACATTATGGCCTCGATCCTCAGAGACTATGATAATAAACCAGGTGCTTGGAGGGCTATTAGAGAAAAGCTGAATATTGCAATGTTTTGAACTATTTAGGTGTAAGTATCCTTATATGGCAAAAATTGATACCAATGTGAATCTCTATACCAAAGTCCACATAGCCCCTGTAAGGCCTGATGTCACCTACAGTGAAAAGGACCTGCTTTATTTGTCATTGTATGTCTTGTCAGCTGTCACTGATCCTGTTTACATGTACATCAATACTCCAATCACTATCCGAGTTCTGTAGCTGTCAGATTATTCAAGTGCCCATGTAAACAGGATAATCTGATATGCTTTATTAGATAACGGCAGTTATATGATCATGAGAAATCAGATTTACACAGCTGAATATGTCCCCAATACTCTGATGTCTTCCTGCATGTATACAGGTTAATCTGATTTATTTTGTTCTTTTACGTCTGCGCATGTGTAAACTCAGTTGAAATTGTAGAGAACGGAAGTTACATAGTAAAGCATGAGTGAATGACAACAGGATGTTAAAGTCAACCATCACTATGTATGTACATACTCCAAAAGAAATCTCATAACAAAATGGAGCATCTAAACCAGGGTTTTTCCATCATGGCATTTCTTAAGTGCATACAAATGTGTTAGATCTGATTATTACAATTATGCAATTACTCCCAGTTATCTGAATTTTATGGCCATGTACACAGGCTCAATGTCATTCTTTATTATTTTCCTTTTCAAAAATAAAAAACTGGAATTAAAGGAAAAGGACAAATTAAAACCAACTGTAAACACTCAAAAGCACAAATATAAGGGTGTGTCTTTACCTCCAAGCCAACGGCGTGATGGAGGATGCTAATCAGAAGGACATGCTCCATCAGAAGTCTGTCAGGCATCAGGGTGGGCGTCACACATGCTGCTAGTAACACCTCTGTTAGAGTGTCATTCATATCCTTCCTGCTGCAGCTCATGTACAGCTCCTCCAGCTGACCACTGATGGATGTCATGTTGGGCTCACTCAGCCTAAAGGAGGTGAAAAGATGATTCATTTTCACTCTGACGAGACTTTACTGGTGCTTATATCACAGCAGTCATAAGGCTTAGAGTAATTTTTATATTCCCATTATTTTTTTATTATTTTGATGTTCGATCAATTCAAGCTTCATTTTAAATGAGTTTTTAAAGGAGGTTTGTTATTTTAATTATTTTTTTGGAAAAAGATTAATTTTTGTTTTGTTTTTATGTTTCAGTGTTAGTATTTTTTTAAGTGTTCAGTGTAATCCCAAATGGGCTCTGAAGCTTATTTTCAATTTTTGTGCCATGTGTGGATTGCTTGCCATCTGCTGGTGTTAAACTGGTACAGCTCACAAACTGTAAAACAGACTTCATATCCACTCAAAACACTAAGCTTATGTATGAAATAAACATGCTGACATGAAAAATCAACAGTTCCTCTTTTATTTAAGTTAAACACAATATAGTTTCAATTTTTTTGTAAAACTAAAAATTATTTTACCCCTGCCTTCAGCTATGTTGTTTTACATGGTTGTAATGAGCATACTATCCATTTCTCAGTCTCTTTATTAAAATAAAATAAAAAATAGAGAAACATAATGTGCACAGCATTAACAGACAGGAAACAGGCAGTAGCTCACACAATAAGAAACATTGGACATGTGATGAATGAAGCATAGTCAAACACTAGATTAGTTCCGTAAATCTCGTAATGTCTGTGCAAAAGAGCTCAAGACATGCTAAATACAAAGGAAGGTCACACTAAATACTGGACACTTCAGTCACATTGTTTCTGAAATTCTTGTTTTAAATGCTGTTCTATATTTCAGCTGTATTTTGTTACACCGACTAAGAAATGCATATGTACACTATATCTCATCAAACTTGTTCCAAAGTAACAAACTTACTTGTGGTCTAACAGCTTGCTCACCTCTGTATATTTCCACACCTTATTTTTATTGTTCTGATAGTTTTCTTTAACAATAACAACCCTGAATCAGAGTAATTATTCTATTTATTATATCTCAAAGTGAATGACATCTCAGGAACAGCATTGTGTATTTTTTGCAGCATTATGGCGATTTATTAGTGTGTTGGAGTAGTAAGACTGTTACCTGTTTAACAGGCCTTTCACATTCCTCTTCAGTTTTTCAAGCTCAGCTTTACGTTTATCATCTCCATTGTTTCGCAAATGAGGTGGTACATACTTTCCTGCTGTAGAGGTGACCTAGACATCCAAATGTGTAAAATTAGGATTAAGGCATGCAAAGTGGACAATAATGAAAAAAGAAACACACATAATGATTCTTGACTTACTACTTGTGAGTTTGACCCAGTGTCAGGAGTGTCATTTTTTCCCTCTTTATTTTCCTCATCCATGTCTGATTCAGCACTTTCATGAAGTCCATCCAGGTCATCTTCTATTTCCTCATCCTCTGCTTCCTCCCCATCAGTCATGTCATCTTCCTCACCTTCATTCTCCTCCTCACCATCATCACTCTCCTCCATGTCCTCCTCATCTTCATCAACCTCATTCTCATCCTCACCACTACTACTTTCTTCACTACCTTTGATTCTTGATTCATCTTCTTCTTCCTGGTCATCATCCAACAGTTCTGAGTCATTCTTATCAAGTTTTTCAAAGTTCTCTTTTGCCATGTCCATGTCATCATCACTGTCATATATTCCCACAGCTGATGAGCCAGAGTCAAGCACACCAAGAACATAATCAAGTCCATCAGCAACAAAAGACTGCGGTAGAGATTTTTTGTTTTTCCTCTTGTTTAGTCGAAGATACTTCTCTAACTTCTTTATTTCTCTATCCTCTTGCTCATTTGCCTCTAAAAGTGCCATCTTTCTTGACTCTTGAAGCTTGTTCATTTTCTTGCCTTTCTTGGAAGATGTTGCTGTTTTGGTGGGATCTAATTTCTGTGTAGAGTTTGACTTCTTTGGCGCTACTTTTCCAGAGTCTTCCCTTTTCTTCTTCTTTTGCAGATTTGGCTGCTGATCAGCTGTTTCATTATCAGCAGTTGGTAGAGCAAGGTCCTTTTTACCCTCATAATGACTTTTCATTCTGGCTTTCTTCAGTCTGCGTTTTTCCTTGCGCAGCTCCTTTCTGCTTTTCTTTTTCATAAATTTCAAACCAGGATTATGATCCAACTCTTCCGAACCGTGTTTATCTTTGACAAACTCTTCCACTGCCACCATGTACTTTTGTAATACTGCATTTTTCTTCTTCTTTTTGCTGTTCTGTTTCAACTTTCCCTTCATTTCGCCAAAGTATGTATACCAACCATAAACTGTAGGCTAACCTGTAGACCGTGCGCTCGGTAAGATTAACTTTAGCGAGCTAGCTTGCTTTGTAAACTAACAAAGCTAACAAATTATTAAATGTAGAGGCTTATAAAAACGTTCTTGCCTAGTTTATTATTTAAAAACCTTAGACTCATAAACTGCACATGTATTTCCATGAGGCTAATGTTGATATGACCCACGAGCATACGACCATCCACTTCCGGGTTACTCCGACGCGTAATAATGACGCAGTTTATTTTGGGGCGTTTTGTTGGCACGGAGTGGGTTTCGTTCGGTGTAAACTGTCTTTTAACCAGTCAGAGCAAATTTTGCAGCGAAGGGAGACATTGGAGTTGATGGTGCATTTGCCAGTTTAACGAGCTAGCATGTAGAGAGTCTGTAGCTTTTTGTCGTTGCAATATGAAGAATGGAAGAAGACGACGTTACTATCAGAGAGCAGAATTTCCACAGCCAAGTTCGAGAGTACATTGTAAGTAGCGTCCGGAGCAGCTAGTCAGGGCTAGCTTGCTAACAACGTCCTCTATTGCACGGTAACGTTAACGGTGGCTAGCGTTAGCTTGATTTGACAGTTTTACTCGGCTCAATTTCTTTTCACGGACACTTTATTTTTGTACTGCAGATAATTTTCCGAATGGTGCACTGCTGTTGTGCTATTTTATTGTCATTTCGTTTCTTAGCCAAATATTTTATTTTCTGTCAGAAACCACAAGAGAACGGGATGAATAAGTTAGCATATAATAACGTCAAGCTAGCCTCCGTTAACGCGTAACTGGTGACTGTATTTGTATTACTCGTATTTGATAGCTCGAAAAAAATGTTGCTGCTGCTGCTCTCGCTAACCACTTTTTGTCGTGTTTAATGACGCAATTTAGTAAAATATTAATATCAAGCGATTTGATTCAAGAAATACACTTTACAGAGTAGGGCATCATTATTGGTCACTACTTTTATGGAATATAGAGACTATCAAATTTCTCTCGAGTAAGTAAGCTTGACACCTCAGCTTTAGTCTGCACATTTTGTCCCCTCCACACCTTGAAGTCTATATCCAATATCCTTACTTTACCAGAATAAGATCCGTTTCCTTACCACATATGAAAGCCATAATATTTCTGTGCCATGTTACTTTAACATTTCTTAACAAGTAACAGATTAACTGAATTCTACTGACTGGTATTATTATATATATGGAATTGTTCTAGGACTAGTATAAGGTGTTAGAACTTGACCCACTTAGAAGATTGTGTGTTCTTTTAAGACTCTATGAACCCTGGGAAGATATTTCTTTGTAGACTGTTAATATTCAAGAATTCCATGCCTCAGTTCACACAGGACACAGAAAATTAGGTTACTACAACTAATAAGGTTAAAGCAGGACAATGTGTGACTAGTTGGTCCTTGAAATGTCAGTTTCCATGCATGTTGGTTGGTAATCATATTTCCTTCAGCGCCGCCAAACAGAGCTATGTAATTATGATCAGACACAGTCCTTCCACAAGAATGCACTGTGTGAACATTGTAAGGGTGTGTTTCATCAATGCCTGTCTCTAGAGTCCATTCAACTACATTCATAAAGACAGATGAAGATACTTGTAAGGGTTTATGTCATAATATTCCACTATCATAGAGTGCACCTCATATAGCTTCATCTGATTTCAAAAGCACTATGAATGAAAAAATTACATTACTGCAATACCTGGAATTACGCTAAATATGTTTACTTTCAAGGATGTTCAAGTATGAACACTACAAGTGACCCTCCTTCAGAAAATGTACTCACTGCCCCTCACCTTCACTCCTCAGTTCTTCATATATCATAAAAGTGTGAAATACTGTTGGAGGGGTGTGTTTGCAAGCTGCTTGTGGAACTCTTTGTGTTCTTTGTGTGTTATAATTAGGTGTAACTGTGACTATTTTGTTTGTGTAGGGAAAACGGAGCGATTAGTATGCTAGCTAACAGTGATCAGCCTCCTTGTAACTTGGCGTTATCTCTGTCCAGACTGGCGTGTCTTTGCGTTTGCTCCAGTTTATCAGCTGTGTGCAACTGATTCTCTCATGTTCTGAGTTTTGCCTCTTTATCAAAATGTTTTTCATTGAGTCATTGTCACCATGTAGTCTTAGCACTTTGGTAGACTGGTGATGAGGGAAAACAGTTTTTGCTTAAGCTGTCACATCACATAATATCCCTCAGATTAACTGACAAGGTTTGGGATGTCAATTTGTCCATCTGAAATGTGAACAGGCCGCCTTGTGTCCAGCTGAGTCATCTCATAATCCCATCTTGGCCATGATGAGTTGTGCAATGTTGACATGGGGGCAAAGTGCTGAAGTGAGAGCTTCTAACATTAGTGTGTCCTAGTCACTGTCACAGTAGAAGGGGGAATGTGGAATGTGATCTTCTTGTAAGACCATCCACCTTGTTTTGGGGCTATGATTACCTAACAAATTGCATGCATTGGGAATTTCTAGAACACCACACAAATATCTTTAGAAATTAGTTAATTCAATGATTGAAAACTTATGCTTTGCTTAAAAGGGTCTTGCTGATCTAACTACTTCCAAGTAGCCAATAATTAAGTTTCCTATTCTGAACATTTTATAAGACTTAAAGTCCCATTTATTTAATGGGAGCAAACATTTCCATACCACTACTTAGTCAATTTCATTACAGTAGTACGTGGAAAGAGCTGTACTGACAATGAGACACTATTACGATCCGATTACATTTAGCAGGAGAAGGTTTTTTTTTTCCTGTTTTTTGTATTGTGAAAGAAATCACATACATTTTTGACACAGATGCCAAATATAATATTAGATCACCCAGTTTCCAGCATCTAAGACTGTACTTACTGTTTAATACTGAGGCATCAGTGTTCTTACATGACCTCTCCGGGATTATATTTCACATCAGCTCATCACATTAAATCCTAATGTCATGTCTTCTCTACTACTACTATGCTTGTAATCTTATACATATCTCAGTAGAAATAAAAGTTTTATAAGATTTTGTACATGTTCATTAATTTGTAACGTAGTCAGTGGTATGTTACAACCGGAACTCAAAGACAAGTGCAAAATCTAGATGTGGTGTAGATTGCTGCTTGCTCATGTGCTGCATTCATAGTTGATGTTTTACTAAGATTCACATATTGTCGTTTCAGATTTGCTTCCTTCTGTTTGCCGTACTCTACATTGTATCGTATTTCATCATAACCCGGTACAAAAGGAAAAGTGGTAAGCATTTTTGGAATTCATGAATTTTCATACTGTAGCAAGAAACATTATGTGTTTGTTTGAGACTGGCATGCATGTTAAAAAAATCTGCAACACTTACACAGCAGAAAGGTGTTCCATATGTACCAAGTTTACCGTAAACATCATGGAAGTTAGTCTGTATAGTCTGCTTGTACTTTGCTTGCTCACAGAAAGTGCCCTTCATTGTGTCAAGACTAAAAGAAGGTCTCAGTCAAAAGGCTTAGCTTGTTTCACACCACACCTATCTCTGTATAGAAATCAGCTCCAGTGTGCTCTTTATCAGTGTAAGCTCTATCCGCCCAAAATTACTTTAAGGGCTGTGGCCAACATGAATGTTTGTTACAGTATAACAAATGCACTAATACCCAATATAACCCGTTTTGCATAGTGATATTTAGATATAAGTAAAAACTTAATTGCAGTGAATAAAGGGTGTTTCTCTTGTGCATTTGACATTTGAGCTTCAATGACCAGAAATGACTGCAAATAAAAAAGTAAATTATTTAGTAGAAAACAAAAAGGCCTAAGCAGGTATTGAAACTCTAGCCCATTTTCTCTGGACAAATATAGTACGTCCAGGTCACCTAGGCTTCCCTCGTCTCATTTTGAAAGTAGACCACTCTGCACCAGAAAGTCCTCTCTGGAGTTTTATACAGTTGAAATCTGGGCTGCGCTTATGCTTGTAGGATTTAGATGCTTTATATTATTTTTTATTTTGATTCTTGTAAATTCATTCTTTTTCAGATTATGCACTGATGTTATGTATTTGTATCTGTAAATCAGCTTTATACTCATCCATACATACCAGTATGTCCTATCTCAGCTACATCACAACATAATTAACTTAGTTATTATTCCACTCTATGGTTTGTTTTTCTCTGTAGATGATCACGAGGATGAAGATGCTGTTGTCAACAGGATATCGTGAGTGAAACCTGTTTCAGTTCATTCTTTTTAAGCAAAATTTTCATATGCTCTGTTGAGCTGTTGAAGACATTGGATTATACTGAAGTCACATTTTGTGAAAACACTGAAACAATCTGAGTCATGTATAGAGCCTCTACATTGTTTGGATTTTCTTGTAATTCCATCTGTCACATAGTACATGACTGCATTCTGATGCTGACTGTTTTCCTGTAACCTGCATGTTTAAAATAGGTGTTCAATGAAATCGGCTATTTAGAGAAAGAAAGATGACATTAAATATTTTGAATGTTATTAATAACTACTTACATCAAGTGAAAAAATGATTACACTAACTTAAAATTAAATAAATTAACACAATATCCCTGAATGTATTACAGATTGTTGTATTCACACAAACATTTCACTCAGTTATATTACTAATGGTGATTGTACTCAAGGGCCCAGTAAAAGTAAAGGCCTTTCACATTAATGAGCCTCCTCAGTGGTATTATGAAGTGGTGATTTTTGTCATCCCACTGAGCAGATGGTAACTCCCCTGGGCCCAATCTGGATATCTGCTGCTTCTGAATCTCTACAAATGACAGTCTCCATCACCTAGTCAGTGCACATCTGTTGTTGTAGCACAGCGGCAGGGGTGGATAAAGTGAGGGGTAGAAGGATAATGTAGGTACAGATTAACAATGGGCCATCTGTCTGTAAAAGGCACTGGTATTACATCTTTCTATCAGTAAATGAGCTCATTCCTTGTTGCCTTGCTTATTAATTCATGTTACTCAAAAAACCAAGTCACTGTGTTTCAATATGTAATCCAGAATTAATCCTCCAGTGACCAAGTAAATGATTGTAAAGTATAATCCGATTTTGGGAGAAAACATTTGTGGTATTAACTGGTAGTGGTGTTTTGGATGTGTGTCTATCTGGAGTAGCCCTAACAGCTGTGTGTTGGTGTATGTGTTTCTGTGTTTGATTCCACTTTCAGATTGTACTTGTGCACCTTCACCCTGGCAGTGTCGGGTGGTGCCGTCTTCCTACTGCCTTTCTCAATCATTAGTAATGAGATCCTCCTATCCTTCCCCAAAAACTATTACATTCAGTGGCTCAATGGCTCCCTCATTCACGGTCAGTAGCTCACAGATTCATTCATCTTCTCAAATTGTACTTTTTCCCCCCTTATTTGTCTTGACTGACTTGTTTTTCTTTGATTTAGGAAATATTTCTGCTTTGCATATGAATTAGATTACTTATAGTAAATAAACAACAACACTGATCATATTTTTGACAGTTGACTTTTTTAACCATAATAATGTCTGATTCATTTGTTGGTTAACATCCTTTCCCAACTGTACTGTACCCAAAAAAATGTTTATATAAATGGACAGTTTTAGTCTCTATAGATATTATGCACTGCCTGGCCCTTTGAAGAAGAAGTTGTCACTTAGATTTAACTAATACAATGGGTCAAGTAGACTTTGATGGGATAATTACTGCAATGATTAATATGTTTCAGCTACATCAAGTTGTTTAAGCATAACTGATGCAGTGAGTAGTTTCTCATTTGTTAAACCATCATCAGTTTGACAGAGAGCGTGAAGATTGGACTGTGTTTCAATGGATAAAGGTCATGTGGTCGGATGAGTCCAGGTTGACCTTGTTTCAGAGCAATGGGTGCATCAGGGTGAGAAGAGAGGAGGATGAAGTGATTACCCATTATGCTTAGTGCCAACAGTGTAAGCCTGTGGGTGCACTGTCATGATCAGGGGTTGATTCAGTTGGTGAGGTCTGGGTTCAGTAACATTCATAAAATGAGGTCAGCTGAACCTGAATATACTGAACGACCAGGTCTGAACATCAGTGGAGCAGATGATGATGACAGGATTCATCAGGCTCATCGAGCCCGTGATTGATTGGTGTAGGATGAAATTTAATTTTCACATATTGATTGGCCACTACACAGTCCAGATCTGAACCCCACTGTGAATCTTTGGGAAGTGATGGAGAATACTTCATGCAGCTGTCTGACTCTGTCATTAAGAATAGTCTTGCCAAAAATTAATGCAAATATGGGCAGAGATAAATGTTTTGACATGTATTATGGCGTTGCATAAATTGTGTGACAAAAACAATGCCACAGTGAATGCATCCTGCAATAAAAGCTGTAGATTATCCAATGAAATATTTGCCTTTTTTTGGCCAGGCAGTCTTCTTAAATCATATGTCTTTTAACTTCATAACTTTAATATCATATTTGCCACCGGTGATATTATCATGTTTTTTTAAAAAAAACAACCTTATATTCATGTTTCAAAATATGTTTGAATTAATTTGGGAGATAGTTTGTTAAACTCTTTTTGAATACATTCCACTTTCTCTGATCTCGGTGGAATATAGTGAGCATGTTTTATGTATCCTTGTTTAAAAATTATGGTAAAGGTTCTACTTGATATCAAATGTCTAAAAGATGATTGTTGTAGACTCAACTGAAACCTGCTTGAGCATTATGTATGGTTAACTCTGAGAATAGTGTCCTGTACCTAAATTAAACAGAAATGGATGTTTTTAAAGGGGTTGTACCGCACTCATTGCAAAGTGCATGGTTAAAACTGACTTGTATGAAATTACATCTGCTTTCATTTGCAAAATCAGATGATGTGACAAAGACAACAGTCACTACTGCTCATGTTCATTGTGCAGTTGAAGCTGTTATGTTATTTAACAGCCACCAGAGGTCATTACAGTCCATGACTTAAATGTGCCAGAATTAAACTGGCCAGATACAACACTGTGTTGATAATTGCAAATAAAAGTAATGTAACAAAATGTTTAACAAAATGATTTTTTTTTTGTTCAATTCAACACTTAACAAGTTATTACATTAAAAGTGTGACATTCAATTTTGCAGTATGGTGTTTTTGATACCACAGTATGTGTGAGCTTTTGTTGGTTGGTTTCTACAGGACTGTGGAACCTGGTGTCACTGTTCTCCAACCTTTGCCTTTTTGTCCTGATGCCCTTTGCTTATTTTTTCTTGGAATCTGAGGGATTTGCAGGATCAAAAAAGGTAAATAGCTTTTTACTGATCTTTTGTGAATTATACATTTAATGTTATTTTAATGATTATTGCATTGTCTTATTTTCTTTGGGATTAAGTCAAATTATCAAATGTGTCAAAAAGGATGGAAAACCATTTTGGGCGGTTGGGCTTTTAAGTGTTGTGGAAAGATTTCAGAAGTCTTGAAATTTATTGAGCTGCAGTTTTTATAATGGTGACTCAGTGGCCAGCAGTTGGGTAAAAAAAAAATGGACCATGCTCTGGTAGAGTGTTGATTTAAAATGCCGCCTTCACAACAGCCAAAGCAGCAGCAGCATCAGCAGGTGCCTAGCTTTTGCCCTCTCCCTGACTCACGCCACTGACCGTAACTGCCACCGCAGAAAACTCATTAACCATGAAAGTCTGAATCTGGTCTTCGCCCAGCGCCACATCCTGACAAACCCTTCCAATAAGGCCATGGGCTGCAAACGCTTCAACACTGCTGCATCGGCCCCACTGATTTAAGGCCTGATTCCTTGTCACCCCCTCCCCAGCCCCCTAAAATAAAACTTCAAAAGGACAGGCTAATAATCGAGTTGTAAGGCTCAGCGAACTTCCTTGTTTAATTGATTACCCCCCAAAAAAAAGAGGCTGGGGGCTCGTGTTCCAAAAGTCCATAAAGTCGCAGCAACATGACAGCACAATAGAGCCTCGCAAAATGGAGGGGGAAAGATTTACTTTTAATACACCTCTATCCTGTGTCACAGTTTGAAACTTCTCTGGTTTATGTCCCTTCTGGCAAAAGCACATAAAAATTAGTCTGTACTGTAGCGTATAGCCACCTCTTTTCTTCCTCAACCCACTAATTTGTTTCGGTTGGATTTCTTCAATAGAGGGCAGGCCCTGATGTGTAGGAGGCAGGATGAGGGCCTCTTTCACGTTGTTCCTTTTTGTTCCTTTTCATTTTAGCAAGACTGTTTCTCGCTACTGATCTTCCATAAATTTAGAGGAAGCACTGTTCAATGTTGAACTTCACTTCCAGGTATACATTTCGTGCACCGACTTAGAAGGTGGGGGTGGTGTAGGGGGTGGAAGTGACATGTCTGTTTCACCTACAAAACCAGGTTGCCTGTAGAGTCGATCATGAAGCCAACAGCAGGAGGAATGTAAAACACAGATCCACGTTTTTATAATGTGATATTATCCCTTACCCCTATAACAGCATTAGACCGCAATGTCATAAGGTTTTATGTGGCATTTTAACCTCCTGGGCTAATGTTATGGCACCGAGAGGTCCTTTTGACTGCGGAAATGAAGTGAATGATGAATTTCACTTCTAACGTTGTAAGTCAGCCTTTTCATGTGGCTGTGTTTACTTTTGACGATGTACTAAAAGACGCCACCAGAATAAAGATTGAAATGTGGATGTTTTTTTTTAATGTTAACTGTTCAGCTCTTCAGAGGCTCTGTCACTTGAGTGATTAATAGTTTAACAAATTGTCCAAATTGTGGATGAATCAGTGTGACTTAGGGTCTTGATGTCAGATGTTATGATCTAGCTTTATTTGCTGCTGTAAAATGTCTCCCATTTTACTGCTGTGTTCTCAAATCTTTGCTGAAGAGCTGTATCACTGAGGCCACTAAAGGTCGTCCTATAGTTGAGCTCTTTAGGTTTGACCCATTTATGTGCAGTTTTCAAAACTCAAGTACTTTGTAATGTTAGGATATTTTTGAGCGTATGGATTTAAACAAAAATATGTTCAGTTTTGGGGCTTTACATAGTTAAATATAGTATTTCTGTTACTGTATTTAAGCTTTTGTTGAATAGTTGCCTTCATTCTGCCAGTAGATGGCATTATAATGATGACAGCAGACAGTGTCATCCTTATTGAGATGATCAGCTTGTCCTGACAAAGACTGTGAACAGCAGCACATGCATTTGGTAATGTTCCTATTTATGTCAAGATTAAGATTAAATACATCCAGTTATTATATGAGGAGTGCGATATCTTGAGACTATATTTACTCAAAAACAGATCAGGGTGAGCTGTGAAGTTTTGACAGTGACAACTTATTAGTTTATTTCTAGTATAGTCACACATTTGCACTCAGATGTTTATAGTTTATCTCTAGATAACAATGTGTGCCTACAGCTAGAGCTATCAACATTTATTGTAATTTTTATTATCGTAAGGATGATGAAAAGGGTGTAGTATTTTAGCATAGTGTCAACTTTTTGGTTAAAGAGGGTTTTTTTTGTGAGCAAACCATTTAAATTGTGGAAAATGTGTTTAATTACAACTATGCTTTGCAGTTTCCCCCACAGTATTGAAATGTGTTTGATCCTGAAACGAGTTGGAACGAGTCTGACCCCTTGACTGACCCAACGAAGGGCCAACAGGTTTCATCTGGTAGTTAAAGAAACTCCTCATCAATCTCATCCTAAGCCCTAACCCGCCGATGATGAGAAGTGTGTTTATTGTGGAGGGAGGGGAGGGGGGAGAAAACGTCTAGCCGAACAAACCCGCGTGGTGTTACTAAGATACTCGTCTTTGTTGGAGCTCCACAATGGGGCCTGGATATTTATTTCAAATCTCCTGCACATGCAGACATTTTTCCCAGGGCTTCTTTCGGGCAGGGCCAGCCGAAGAATATAAAGTGGTGTTTACATACCTTCCTTTAAGGTCACAATGTCTCCCTAAAGCTGCCTGTTACAATGTTCGTTACCATGGAAACATATTAGTTTGAGCTGGGAATTCAAAAAGAACAAGCAAGTTGCTCAGGATTTTTTTCTTCTTCTCTCGTGACTCAGTTTTTCCAAACAGAATATGTTCTGACATTTAAAGGGTTTCTCTACCATTAGATTTTTGTTATTTCGCTGACTGTTTTGTCATGTGTGAAATAATTATTTATTCAGCACAATTACTCCACATAATTTACAATTTGGAAAAATTAAGTTACTGTTAGGCTACTAAGTGTACTAAGCCCTTTTTGACCTTTTTGTTGAGGAAACCCAGCGTTTATTCTTCGAAGGCTTATCCGTCTGGCACTGTACTGTAATCAGAACAAGCTGTCATCACTGTAGGATGGCAAATAAAAAGTGGCAGACATCAGACGTCCTGAAGCCACTTCCTCCTTATAAAATCTTGTGTTTTGTGACTCATCTGGTGAATCAATCATCAGATTAAGATGGAAATAGAATGTGTTGATTCAAAGAGTTTTTAATTCACATCTCACAAACAGTGTTCCTGAAGTAGGACTCAAGCTGCAATGTCTTCTTATTTTTTTAACCAACCACCCCACCCAACCCTCCAACCCCCAGGTTTGAACGATACGATGTGATGCTGATCATGTTCCATGCTCTCATGTCATTAGGGCTTTATTAAGAAGTCTTATTAAGAGTCTTTAGAAGTTCATTCTGCTGCTTTACTGGCGAGTGTCCCTCTCTTCTGCTTTTCTGCTTTCTGTCTTTGACACGGTCATTGCACTGTGGCTGACTGGTTGAAGGATACACTAATAAGGTCCCTGGGCATCTGGCATGTCTTTAGCAAGGAGGGCAGTCCTTTTGCTGGGGAGCAACATGGACCCTGCCCCCTCCCTCACTTACACTCTTGGCCCTTGTTCCACACGCCCCTGACAGTGAGCAGAAGGATGGTTCATGGGATGATCTCTGCCACCGCCTGCTGACCTGCTAAGGATTAATGGCGACCACTAGGAAGCTCCTGCAGCACCTAACTCTTTTCCTTTTGTTAAATTTGGTCTTTCTCTTTTTCCCACTTTTTTCCTATGAATCACTTATGTGCTATTGCAAAGTGGAAGTCCGTTTCCAAAGGTGAACTCTGCTGGAGGAATCAGTCAAAACACTACATCAAAGACACTGACAGATAGTGCTTTAGTTTTCTCTGCAGCACAAGCTAAGCAGAGCTTGCGAACGGTTTCCAGGCCCTCTGCGGCTTTGTGTAATTGGATGGATTTGGAGGTTGATTTATTTGGCTGGTTGTGTGTGTCTCCGTCTTGTGTGTGTACGTAAATTCATGCATGTTTGTTTGCTTTCTGCATATGAAGCAGTTGCTTTTCACAGAGCTGGCCACTATACACATTTCTTGGAAGTCTCTCCAGTCTTCTACAAGCATAGCTGCAGTTAACCAGTCCCTCACTCGATGTCGGTGTGAGGATCGGGGGATGCTGAATATTTCAGAGCTGCTATATTTAGAGATGGTTACACATTTAGAATGGCAAGAATAGAAACTTTCAGCGGGCGCTCTGGATGCCAAGGCACAGGTCTTTTTTCCCTCCCTTTCTTCACCAGTTGACAGTTTTGTCTCTGATCAATGATAATGGCTTAGATTGACTTATTTTTAGAATCATATAATTTCAAAATATTTGACTTTCAAGGGAAATTTTGCACTCATTTACCTTTGTGATGGGGACTAAAGAACTTTTTCTCACAAGAACTTTCAGCTTGCACATTTGATGCATTCAGATGGATCATTGAAACCACTCAGGGAAGGACAGGTCAACGTCCTCTTTCTGCTGCACAGTCAAATCATGTCTGACACAGTGGATGATTCTTCCAGCGAGGCAGGAACCAGGGATGATAGTAAGGGAGGTGACAAGCATTGCCTTTGCCCTAAATGATCTGAATGGGTAATGATTTGAGTCTTATAAATGATTGAGAGACCTATCTAAGGGGAATACACCTTCAGCATGGCATGGGCAGCTTGTTAAGGTGGACTGGTGCGCTTGAACGGATACATGTCCTGCTTGTGGGTTCTACTTATCTTGATGCATCCTTAAGAGAGCGCGTGTGGGACGTGGCTGTAGTCCCTGAAAGCATTCCTCTCTCACCTCTCTTACCTCCAGGGAATGAGATGCGCTCAGACGTTGACTCTGCTCCCCTACTAGTCTCTCTCTCTCTCGCTCTCTCTCTCTCTCTGTTGTTCCCTTTCTTTATTTCTCTTCCCTCCCTTTTTTCCCTCCGTATACTTGTGTTTCATGTTTTTCCCATCTGCCCAGTTGTGCAGGGCTGCAAGATGCTTGATTGTAGCATCCATCAAGTGTACAGAGAATGTACAAAAAAGCGTGAAGCAACCAGAAAAATTAATGTCCCAGTCACATTTTTTTTTCTAATGCAGATTGATTTGTATTATTGCTAGCAGTACATGCTCACACTGTTTCTTTCAAGATAATATAATGTCCATGTTTATATTATACATTAATTCATAATATATCCTGGGGATAGTTTTAGATTTGTTTAATTCTTACCAAAGGTTCTATTAGGATCACTTACACTCTTAAAGATTACCTGTCGAGTGGCTGCAGTGTCCAGCTTTGCCACACTGGGGCACTCCAGACCCTGCCCACTTTCCTTTCTGTGGTGCTAGAAAATTCTACACTCTACCACTGAAGATTTTTTTCCAGAATCTCACCATAAGATGAGGCGAGAAGCATGCACAGAACAAGTGACTGCTCTGTATCAGTGAAAAGATGCTACAGGGGATTTTACACTTGTGATAATTAATGAAATCTGCGAATTTGCTTTAATTCTTTTTGTCACTACTGCAGATGTGTTCTGAAGGGGTCAGTCACGATGTGCAGACATTAGATTTACTAAAAATGCCAAAGATGTCTGTCTGCTTTATGTGAAATATAGGGTTTTCCCTGGGTTTCATTTGGGGTCATGGGGTTTGGCGAGTGTTTGTTGTGCATTTTACATAATATTTGCCTTCTACTATTACAGCACTTACAAAAAACAGACAGGTTGCAGATTTTTACATTGCACTCTTGTGGCTTATATGCTGTGAAGAAACACTTAATGGGCCATATTTTATGTTGCATGGTAGAGAAGTCACCAGTTACTCCAATTGTAATGCAAACACTGAAGGACAGGTGGTTCAGATAACAAACATGAACTGCCTTGGGTAAAAGGCACAGAGAGTAATATGATGTTAAAAAAACGAAGCCTTGTCTGATTTAATTTGCAGAATCAAAACCATTTGCATTCTATAAAGCAGCTCATGCTTAACAGGGCAACTTTCAAAGAGAGACCCCCTTCATGTACTTGTTGGCAAATACTGAACAGCAACCATGCAGCTATTATGTTAGCTGGTAACAAATTGCTCATATGTACCCAATTTAAGAAGTGCTCCAGCAGCAGAGAGCCCTTGTTATCCTGTGCCTGGTAGCCTACCTGACATGTGCATGAGAATGCCCATCTATCTTACAGTGCTAGACAGCTCGGCTCTCCAGCAGGGGGGGAAATGGAAACTGTGTGAACAGGTAGAGGAGGACTTTATTAACCACTCAGCAGTTTGTGACCCGGAAAACCCAAATTACCCCAAAACCCTCACGTCTGCGCAGCTTGGGACACGACTGTGTGAAGGGACCTCCTAATCGGCCCCAGATGGGAGGCCTGCTCTTGATCGCAGACAGTAGCTGACCCAGGCAGGCTTCTTGCTCCTTACAGCACCCCTCTTTTTAATTTCACCTCTGCCACTACCAGCCCGTTAGACTCACTTTATAGACCACAATCTGTGTGTAAAAGAGCTGTCCGTGGAAGTGTTTATGTCATGTTTGCCGTGAACAGAAATGATTGTGTTTAATAAGAAGCTGCATTGGGGGGTGGCCCCAGTAGAACTGGAACATGTACTAAATTGTTGAAAAGATATATAATGTTGCTATGAAAACATGTATGTTTTTTGTCATTGGTTGAGATTTAGCTTTATCTAACCAGATTGCTTTTCTTGTTGTATATATTTTTTTCTTTCAGGGTATAAAGGCACGCATTCTTGAGACATTTGTGATGCTCTTCCTGCTGGCTTTACTCATTCTGGGCATTGTGTGGGTGGCATCAGCACTCATTGACAATGATGCAGCCAGTATGGAGTCTCTCTATGGTATGTTTTTAAAAGATTTTGTGATTTTTCATTGTAGCTCTTTTCTGTATTTTCAAATTAATATTTTTTTTTTTCTGCAGATCTTTGGGAATTCTACCTACCATACCTGTATTCCTGTATATCTCTAATGGGAGGACTACTTTTGCTGAGTAAGCCATTTAATTTAATAGTATACATACTGAAGAAAATAGAAGTGTAACTCATCTGATAATAAACTGAACTACTACTGTTAAAATTAAGTAAAATATTACGTAAAAGTGATTGCGCCACTTTCTATCTCCTAGTGTGCACACCAGTGGGATTGTCGAGGATGTTCACGGTCATGGGCCAGTTACTAGTGAAGCCAACAGTAAGTTGTCATTCATATCATTTATTTACATTTTTATAAATTAAGATTAAATTGAACTTGAACCGATCGTGATCAGGCTTTTTCGGTTCTCCATTCTAAAAGCTATCAGTCCCAGTCATCCATTCATATCCATGACAGAGGACTACAAATACATCACCAACTCATCCTCCCATCTGCCATCTCTCCAGTCCCACTTTAGGCCTAATTATAACCCATTTCATCTCTTCCTTCTCTCCTCCCTCCCCTTCAGATCCTGGAGGACCTGGATGAGCAGATTTACTGCATCCATTTGCAGGAGGAAGCCCTTCAGAGGAGATTAAACGGTATGTCTGTGGGAGACGTGTTGGCACATTATAGGGAAGGGGAGAGGTTGACTGCCCTATTGGGTGTGATGGAGCGCGCCACACTGGAATCAATTAGCATTGAAAATTCACCTAGCACACACACAGTCATTCACTGACACCAGTTTAAAAAAAATCTACAGACACTTGACATCAGCCTTTCTGAAGTCTTATAACTTTCTGCTAAAGGGCAAAGTAGCCACTATAGTGAGGACCATATTTTATGTTTAGGAAGTTTTTAAGCATCCATTTAAGATACTCCAGTACCACCGTCACTACTGCCGAAATGATTGCCTCATTTAATGTTAGGCTTAGAATGGTAGTCGGGGTAATAAGATGGAAATTAAATCTTTTATTACAACTTTTGGCTTGGCAATTGGACAATAAGGAACAGTGACTTTTTAGTGACTTCTAAAAATCAAAATGAAGTTGCTGTTCTCTGGACTTTTCTGGGCACCATGGAAAAATCTAAAGAAGATTTTAAGAATATTGACATTTTTTTGCCTGCATTTCCCTTTCACGCATTACTTCCTGTATTCCTGAGGTACTTGTTTGCCACTCAGTAATCTCTGAAATGCAGGAAGTATTTGGGGCAAGTTCAAAAACGTACTTTAATATTAACTCAAGCACGCAACCAAGTGTACAGATGCGAGTAAATGAAGAGGATGAGTGTCCTTTCAAACCAGGGAGGTATGGGGAGATCCCTCCCTGATAATGCGTGTTTTCAAACACTGTGTCGGCCACCTCCATAGACTGCCACCTAAGCGTATGGTTCCTTAGAGCTCATTCCACACTGCCCTGCTTTGAACTAACTGATAGTATAATTGTAATCTGTTCCTTATCATCTCTGAGACTGTTTGATCTTTACAAGTCTGTGAGGCAAAAAATAACAGTGGTCAACATCTCCATGTGTGCACTGAGGCCAAGCTGCAGTTGATTTTGACCTGTTAAGAGACAGGAATAAAGAGCTATAGGTGGATGGCGATCAGGAGAGGCTTAAACTTATCAGACATAAATGTTTTTTATGTACGTACTGTATGCACATGCACACTGTCAGCGTTAATGCTCACACACAGGTGAAACTAAAGGCTAGAGCGGTGTTCCTTTGATCTGCTGAGAGCATTGAGTCGAACGCAGTTCAGGAACAGTTCACAGGACACACTCCACAGGCAAGCAATGTTGTCTTCTTGCTTCACCTGTGTCCGCTCTGCATCCAGCTCCCCTAAAAGATTATCCCAATCCTCTTAGCCAGTGTGTATTTGTATATTTGGACTGTTGAGCCACATCAGTCTCTGCATCTATGTTTATTTACATTTCGGCCTTATTGGTTGCTTGCAACTTCCATTTCTCATAACACAGAAGACTGTTTTAAATGTACCAGACCCTTTACACATGGCCGGTTTTCTGACCACATATGCCTGTGTTCCTAGTTAAAGATATGAATTAAAGCTTCAGATCACAATTTCTTTCCTGTTATTGGGTAGATATTACATAATTACCTTTCAGCCTATTGCAATTCAAGTGGTCTGAACTGAGACCTTGGACCTCTGTTGATTGTTTACAAGATGTTTCTGTTCTAAGCAGTTTTAAATATCATCACCCTTTTAAAACAATGGCCTAAGTTATCATTTTTAAGTTTTTCAAAAACTAAAAAATAAATCGTGAACTCCGTTTTGTTATATAGATATATATATTTTTTAAAACTTTGAAATTATCACATAGGTCATTATTTTAAGAGGGTGACAGTATGTAAAATGTTTGGAGACCTACCTCTACAACCATAAGACTGTATGACATGATTCCATATTTTTACTCCGTGTACTTTGGGCACTGTTCTTGTGGCATAAATACCAGTAAGCCAAGCTTTTACAAACTGAACCAGATGTAGTGGCCATGATGTGTTTGATTTCAAATGGTAATTAGCCGTAAGCTTTTCAAAAAGTATAATGGAGGAAGCAGAACACACACATGTACTGCAGCACAAGCAATGTGAAGCATATACTTGTCCACAATGTCCTCTTAAGACCCTGATCTGCTGATAGCAGACCAACAGAGTGCCCGTCCAGATGCTATGCGGCACAATGACCTTGCCAGTGCCTCTGTTGTCTCAGCATGGTGTTTAGCATATTTGTGGATGACGTAATTTTTCGACTGTGGTGAAGGTTGGAGAGGATATGTTGAATTACTCTGGGCTTTCCTGGCTGCCAGAACCCTCACTCAGCATCTCTGTCTCGCTGTAACTCAGTCTTTTACTGGGTGCTGCCAGCAGAAGAAAAAGACTGTCTGAACTCAGTTTGGAGTGATGTCATTCTAGACTTGGAAGTTAAAATTCTCACCGTTCTTTCTTACTGCATTGAACAATTGATGACATTGTTCTTTGTTTTATTAAATTCTCCAGTTTTTCAAAGCTAATAAGAATACGTTGTTCGTTTGATCAGTGATTTATCTGTCCTGATGAAGGCCAAGACCATGTTTGGATATGTTATGTACATACAGTAGGTGATAGATTAGTTCACCTATGAATGAGCAGATCTGACTACCCTCAGGGAGACGGTTCAGTTTGAAAAAGCGTTGTTGAACTGCCAGTGACATTTCCTGTTGTGTTGTGACTGCATTTGCTCGGAGGGTTCAAACTTTCCCCTGCTTAGATCCTGGGACAGGTGTCTGCGAGGGCACAGACAAGACTGTTCGCTCTCTCTCCCATCTCTCTCTCTCTTTTACCTACTTAAACCCATCCAGACAGGGCGTGTCATAATAACAGAGGGAAGAAAAAGGTTTGATCAAAGTGATTGGTCTTTCACTCCTGTAACCAAGATGAAAGATGGTATTTTTATTGCACGCTAGTAACAGTGTAACACTGAACTAATTGGTCTTGATCTGTCAATCACCCCAGGGGATGCAAATGGATACTCTTCCACTTTTGCTCCAAGGGCCCTTCTACACTAGTGCGTCAAGCTGGAAGGAAAACAGAGTAAAATAGATAAATTAGCCTTAAATGAGCTGGCCTTGTGGTTTTCCTGGAGAATCCCTTGCTGTCTTCTCCAGCCCACTCAACCAGTTGTGGCATGTGCTAGACAGCTCCTGACACAAGAGATTATTTTTACTTGTTTGAGATCACATTGTTGTGTTCAGAGCAGGATTACTTGTTTTATTGGGATTGCTTAATAAAGATAAGTCAAACCTGAATGTTGAGGTAATAAAAATACAGTAGGCCAACAGCCCCTTAATTCCCTCAGGACACAATCTTTTACTTTTGACAGATATAAAAATAAAAAGTTCCCTTTTATGCTGTTTAGCACTGGATTGCAAATAGCCATCAGGCAAAAACTGTTCTGTTTCTGGAGTGTATTGCATTATGTGTTTACTGTTTCACACCTCATGCACCTTATTTTATCATTTTAATGTTTATTTCCTTTGTCTTGCAGGATCTTCCTTACATGCCTACACCAGAGTCAGCTTTGCTCACCAGCTCAACAAAGAAATAGACAATATTAGAAATCAGAGGAATAAATTAGGTAAGTATTTGTATTATATGGCAAGACTGATGTATCTTTTTTTCTTAGACCTTGAATTACTGTCGAAATAAATGCCAAGAAGTTAGCTTTTTACATATTGCTGACAGGCAGCCGCTTTCTCCCCGTCTGCCTTAATTTCTTAATTTGGACTTGGACCAGAACTGCCTGATAATTTTCCATCCATTTTAGGATATTATAAATGAGGCCTGAGCCTTTTGGGGAGCAGGGTGGGGGAGGAGAGCACAAAGGCACTTAGGATATTGGACAAGATGCAAACTTTATATTGTAGCAAGCCTTTTAGTGATGTCATTAATTTAGAAGGATGGTGCATATAAAGTGCATTTGGCAAACTTCTCAGGCAGGCAGGGTGGGTGCACTTTGAGAATAAGGAGTACTAACAAGGTTGGAAATAGAGAAAGAAAGTCAATATGGCAAGGACTGGAGGGCAGTCAGATAGACAATGTAAGTGAACTGTGGATGTCCATAACAGCAGATACAGTTCATGTGCTCTACAGGCTGAAGGTAGTGCATACAAACATGACTGATGAGCTAAGAAAGATATAAATGTGAAATGTTTCATCTGGCTTTGCAGAATGAGGCACATGAGTTGCTCACCACACACACGCACACATGCACACGCACACACACACACACACACACACACACACACACACACACACACACACACACACATTCTGACCGAAATATAAATCACAGAATTAATTACATTGCCTTTCTTTTTATCCAGGATTTATTGTTGTTTCCACTAATTAAGGCACTGATGAGTGTGGCTAATTAAAGAGGAAGAGAACTTTTTTTTGAAGGTTATGAAACCTATATTAACCTGGAGGGTGGTGGTTGAGATAAGAGGTGAGATTGTGTTTGGTACACACACTCACATTATGTTTTACCAAACCAAACTGTACAAACCTCATCAACAAAGGTAGTCTTTAAAATAGGGCCAGAAGTCTCGAGGGTTTAAGTATTAGTCTTTGATGAACACATTAATTAATCAGAGTTAGAAAGTGGTTTCTAAGGTGGAAGACTTCAGCTCATCAGAGTACAAGTCTTTATAGTACCGAGTGGCTCACAAATGTAATATGAAGTATTTAAACTTTATTTCATCAAATTTGTTCTCATTCTTTCTCAGAGAGGAGGAAAAAAGCATCCGGTTGGGAGAAGAACTTGTTGTATCCAATAGTGATGCTTATCCTGCTCACAGGAACGGTGAGTTCTAGAGGCTGACCTATCATTAAGCCCAAACTGTTTACCCATGGTGTACTCAGCCTGGCTGCTGGCCATCGAGGCTAACACCCTGCACCTCAAACCCCATCCTCTTACCGTTTTCCCACAGAATCTGGGTGGGGAGCTACTTTTGTTTAATAGCTGTTTAAGAAAATGCTCAATAGCCACCTGCAACAACTGTGATTTTCAATAGATTATAGTTTGGGAAAACCCTTTCACGCCGTCTGATACTGTTAGATAAGATTGAAAGGCCATGTGAGAGGCATAGCACATGTGTCAAGCAACCCTCATATTTTTCAAATTACGAAAGGCTAAATGTCACAAGATATTTATTATGCATTACTAAACTCGCAGATCAGTAAGTCCCTCCAGTTCAATAATATCATCATGCCTTATACCTTGAGGATTTGATCAATCTTTTTGATAATTGCACAGTATCAGAACACATTTTTATCTTCCTCTCTGTCTGCAGACAATCTCAGTTCTAATGGTGGCATTGAATATCCTGTACCTTCTAGTGGATGAGACTGCTATGCCTAAGGGATCTACCGTAAGTCTACTCTCTAACTGTTGTACATTTTTACACCCCACATACACCAATACACACCCAGAGTGTAAACCACACAGAAGCTTGCCTATCAGAACTGCCATGTCCCTGGCAGAGACATAAATCAAATTCCGGATATGCTCAGGTGCATGCTGGAAGAAAAGGCCCGGCCAGATTTTAATCAGCCTCCAACCTTCCTTGTGCCTCTGGTTTTTGTTTTGGAAGCTCATTGAAAGTCATTTCACAGCAACACGCAGATTCAATGAGCTAGCTACGTGTCTCAAGTCCACAGTTGAATAAGCTGCTTTTCCTCCCCTCTGTAAAGGCAGAAAGGGCCAGGTGAGTAGCTCTCACTGTGATGCAGACTAACCAAGTGTGGAATGGCTCTCAGAGATTCTCATCTCCACCTTACATGCAATGTGTTTTAAGCTCTCCTTATCTCATCTCATCTGCAGTGACAGAGGTGCGTGTGTGCGCTTGCATGTGTGCGTGTGTGTGTTTGTGGTCGCATTCTTGTCTGAGAGGGGGCAACATAATGTATCCTATTTCTCATTTCATTTCGCATCTCACAGGCAACTGACAGAGCTGCTCTCGACATTCCAATTATTTTATTGAGCAGAGATGTTTTCTTTGGCATGACGCGTTGTAGAAAATCCCCCAAATTACACTTGTCATGCATCTTGAAGCTGTCCTCCCTGACAGTGTGCCCCCACTAAATGGTTTATGCGTTTGTTGTGCTGGATGGATGCCACACCTCTGATCTCACAGTGCTACAAGGAATAAGAGGTGTGGAGTGTGGGGTTCTCATCCTCCAAAACAATCAATACTGATATGATATCTATTCATCTGTTGCTAAAGCTATTAAACCCTCTAGCATAGAAATTCCCTCACCCAAAACCATACGATGTCTCAGAAAAAGATGAAGCCAGATGACAGGAAGTCATATGAGGAAGTAGAGGGAGCGACTGGAGTTCAGGACAAGGTACTTCTGAAGCCGGGACCCTCAGACTGTGGGAAAGTCAAATGAGGCCCTGATACGCTGATTGTTGTGGGGGAAGAGCACAATGGAAGTGCCCTGTCAATGTTTGTCTTCCCTTCTAAGCATCCCTCCACAGCCCGTCGCATATTGAGCAGTGTCCCACTCAGCTTTACAGAGCAGAGGATGGAGGTGGACAAGGCTGATGAGATGAACAAGGGGGAGAAGCAGGTGGATGGAGATGAGGAGAATGTAGAGGATATGAAGGGGAGGAGAAGGAAGGGGACTGGAGCTGCCTCTGTCAAAGGACACTGTGTTTTACTACTTGATGAACAAGCACTAAGATGGACCAATAAAATGTTACTGCAGGCCTCCTCTTTGCTAGCCGCCACACTTGACACTGTATCTTCTATAACAGACAATTAGCTGCAACTGGACTGTAATTTTCACCTGAAGCAGCCCTTTTCTAATTCAGAACATACGTCTTTTTCAAAGACACTCAACCACATATTTGATGAAAGTATGAAAATCACTACTGTATGGCATAACCTTATTTATACGTTATATACGTGTCCAACCGTGACCATCGTTGTCAACAGTACGAATATCCCTCACACCATCACGATCACACCTGTGATTCTGTAATTATTACAATGAATGATGGGAAACTGATTACTGAAATGAGGAACACTTTGACAAGATAGGCCCGCCATAAGAATTAGTGCTCCCCTGAATCTACTGTTGTTCCACTCCTTGCCAGTAAAGGTCTCTAGCTCCACAGTTAAAAATGATAAAATGATGTTGGCATTTTTATGGCTAGATAAATTAGAGTTGCAGACAGAATTACTTTGGCCCAAAAACAGATTGCACAACTCGTAGATTAAAGCCATGAGTGGTACTTTAATAACTAAACAGACAACTATAATATGAGCGTTGTCAGAGCACCTGCTATGTCAAAGTGTGTTTTGCGATCTATCCCATCCCTAAGCCTTCTCATTGAAGCGGGAATGTACAAATAGAGTTAATATGAAAATTAGTGCACTGTATTGAAAAAAATAAGGCAACACTTTTATATTTACAGCTTCAGAAAATCTATAGTACATGTTTTATTATTTACTAAGGAGTTATTTGGTGTACTATATTTAATGTTGTCAGCACTTGTAGATAGAAGTTCAGAAGTCTGTACTTAACTTAATAACATGTTTTATATATTGTATTTACTGAGTCTTTATGTCTTGCTCTTAATTGTTAGATGTGGGCTGAATTATATAGTGAATAATGGTTTGGTGGTGGAGGAAGTAGGGGAAGGTAAGAGTTATTACAGTTGTGAAAGGTAGATGAGAAGTATGCACATATCTGTTGGTTAATTTACATAATCCGTCAGACCTTCGGAGGCCAAAATATGAGCACGTGTAGTTGTCCATCAGCCTCGCTGGTGCACAGGTATTACGAGGTGTTAATCTAACAAGCAACAAATGCAATGTGTCTGCTGACTGAGTCTCAGCAGCGAGCAGCACAGACAAATGTACCGGCCCCTTCCCCTGCCGACCCCTCCCTCTCTCTAACATACAAACACACACACTCCATCACCCTTCCTGCAATTGGCATGAAAAGAAGTAAGAGTTGAAAGGAGGCGCACTGTGAAAGCTAGCTGTCTTTGCGTGCGTGCGTGCGCATACACACATATGTGAGTGTGCACACACAGTCTTGATGCATGCCCGCCTGCCCGCCCTCCCTCCATTAATAAATGACATCAGATGCTGTCTGCTAATTCCCTGTGTAAGAGAGAAAGAGCACTGCACCAGGGCTCTGCAGTAAGCTCCCAGGGATGACAGTTGCATAAAAAGACATGAAACAACCTGCCAGGCTTTCCTTTTTTCTTCAGGCTGTTTTACAAAATAAATCAAGATAAGGACAGTCAAGGTGGGTAAGAAGACATATAATACGATAAATAGACTAAAAAATAAACTAAAATGTGCAGTGGTGAAATATTGTGTATTGATAGTGCAAGAAAAGTAAATACTGTATCAACACTGTATTGATGTCATGAATTGCTCTTGTGAGTGCTGTATTTGACTTGCGTATCTGCTGTAGATCTGGCATATCGCCTATCATGCACTGGGGTGGGATATTGTAATATGCCTTCTATTAAGCTATATAATGTGCAGCATGCAGGTTACTGTTTGTGGGAAGGCGTTGATGGCCACTTCTTACCTATGGGTTATCTACAGTTCTGTGTGTATAGCATACAATGAATTCAAGTGCCAAAACCTGACAAATGTAAATATTTATCATTTGACAACACAGATGCTTGGTATTTGCAGTGTATGTCAATGTATGTATTTTTTCTGCACCACTTTCAAAAGGCCTTAGGGGTTGAGAGAGTAGGGGAGGGGGTTAGCCTAGTGTGTTTGCTGAAGTATTTGTTTTGTTGTTTTTATGTTTTGGCTTGCTTTCAGCCTGTACACTCTTCTTACCGTAAGCAATGTGCCGTTTTTGTTTGAACACCTGTTCACATATTGTATGATCGACAGTGATTTGAAAAGAGCCTCTTTCATCTTGTTCCATTCATTACTTAGCCAATTTGATTCTGTCTTTCTCAAGTGGGGAATTTCTTCATGCACTGCGTACTTACTTTGCAGGATTTCTGTAATTGCATGTGGGTGCAACTGCCTGCAGTGCTGTCGTTTCCCATTTTATTTTTTATTTGCAATGTTTTATATAAGATTGTTGTGTAGTGACACTGAATAACCCAGTTTTTCCGTTTATGTCTTCATCTTCTAGGACCGAGGCATTGGGAACACCTCTCTATCCACATTTGGCGTGGCTCAGGCAGTGCTGGAGATCATCCTCATGTTGTATCCTTTCAGTGACCCTCCCATTGTCTGTAGCCGGAATAGCATGCTCCACAGCCAAAGAGCATCATTGTCAAGCCAGCTTTGTTTACCAAAGACATAGTTCAACCAGACACCTTCCGGGACGTATATTTTGAAGTTTCATCACCTTTTATCATACCTGAAAAGGTGCAGACTTTGAACACTTAAAAAGACGACTCGATGAAGCTGCTTTGCAACCAACACAGAAGTGTTTTTGGTCCTTGATTGATTTGCTGAACAGCTACTTGATGGTGTCCTCTGTTGTTGGATTCTATAGCCTGCGAGTCTTTGAGGGACTCACTCCCAGGAAGGACGACACAACCATGACAACGGTAAAGATGGGGTGGAAGGGCACAGGGTGGGGGTGAAGTGGGGGCAAGGGTGCAGATATGCTTCTTGGGTGCTGATAGTATGCAGGACCCCCTGTGTTTCATCTATTTCCTCATTTTTCCCCCGTCTTTCTCCCGCTGTCCCCTCTACACTGAACTCCTACTGCTCACTAATGTTTTCCTCAGGGCCCCTCAATGGCTTTAGTAGATCTGTCCAATATTTGTTTGTGGGTTGCGCAAACACTGGCAAAGTGCAAGCTCCTTTCTTGAACATCAGAGGGAGAGTGGGGTTTTGGGGAGGTGGAGGATGTGTGCTCTGTTGGCCCATAGTGGCACCTATTCACTTGGTAATGAGTTTGGGAGTGGTGAGGCTTGTTAACCAGCCATGACGCTCCAGTGAAAGGACTTGAAAGGACAATGGAGGGAACCTGGTAATGAGCCGCTTCAGAGGTACTAATTGTACAATCCGTGGAACCAATTTAACATTAAGTGGCGTGTGTTTATGTGTGGGCATGTCACTGCCGAAGCTGTCTGTGCACTATGTGCTTTTTCCATCTATCTTACAGTTTTCTCCCTTATATTGTGGCTTTTATGATCTGAAATGTGATCTTTGATTATTTACTTTGTTTGCTCTAATTTATAGATTATTGGTTGCTGTGTGTCAATCTTGGTCCTGAGCTCAGCCTTGCCAGTGATGTCCAGAACATTAGGTGAGTATTTGTGATTGTTTCTTTGGAGTATGGGTATACTTATTAAATCATTTGCACCTAGCCCTTGTGTACAGACTAAATATTTTGGAGACATGTAAGTTAAACTGAACTCCTTAACACCTTAATTTCTAAAGTCCAGAAAGTACAAATGCCCCTCCTCCATAAGCAGTTTCATTGCCACCACCAATCCCAGACCATTAAGGTTAGCAAGTTGAATTCTCCTATAGTTTCCCTTAGTGACTTTAGAAAGCAGTGCAGGAAGAAGGGGTAAAAATGACAGGAGTAGCGCCATCACAATGGCACTAATAAACATGCAGAGTGCAGAGCACAGCTGTTCAAATAGCCCTACTCTGTGTGTATGTGTATGTGTGATTGTGAGACAGACCAACAGAGTGGGAGAATGGGACGGAGAGAGCATACAGTGACTCACTGGGAGCTTTACAAAATATCAACAGGTTCTGCTTTGTGACGCTGAATAGATGAAAAGGAATAAATGCATGAGACAGCTGAAGAAAAAAGGCCTCCCAGCAAAAGAGGAAAAAAGACATATAGAGTTGAGTGTGACAAAGTGAGATGTTACAAGACAAGAAGGGGTTTTGTGTGTTGATCCGAGGTGTTTTTTGTGTACGTCAGTGTGGGAAACAGAACTACATACCCAGCAGAAAGAATGCCACAGACTATTTTAATGTACTGAATGTACGTAATAGTTGTTGAATTTCCGCTTCTGTTGTAGAAATACTGTATATTTTGCATAGTAAAAAAAAAAAAGCTTTTTTAGTGATTTGTTTCCATGAAGTGTCTTGTTATTTGTTTGTTAAAGAATGATAGCTCGTAGATGTGATGATGATAAGCAGCCGTGACACAAATGACAGGAGTTTCATTTATTGAGTATGTACAAGGAATGAAAATCTGACTGATGAGATGCCATTGCCTCTTAGATGCATGCCCAGCTGCATGCTAATGTTGGCCGCTCTGCCACTGCACCCCGGACATTTCAAATGTCAAGTATCTTTTAAATTAGATTTTCTCAAATTACCAAACCAAGCTCAAAACCTTTGGCATTAGAAATGAGTTTAGCCAGACCACAGTGGCAAGCTGTGTGGACTACAGTCTCCGTCATCTCTCTCCCTGTCTCTTCACAGGCAATTTTGTTAAAGGTCCCTGATGGTTGCAAACTGCTTACTGCGGCCGTAAATACATCTCTTTAGACACTGAATTGATTACCCAATGAAATTGACGACAGAGGCTGTGAAGATGTTGTACAAGAAATACAAAGACCAAGGCCTCTTCAGTTTTGTTCTGGTACTTAGAGTTGAGATATTGATGCTGTTGTAGGTCAAGGTGGGATGCAAGTTATCACAAAAGACGTGTAAAATGTTAAATACAGTAGCATTAGTTTGTAAATCGCACTTTTAGCCGTTTCTCATTGAGTGCGCTGGCATGTCAGGAGTAGAGACAAAGGAAAACAATAGGGTGTTGATGTTTCACCAGGCGACGTGCTATGACAAATTGTCTCAAACTTGTGTTGCCACATTTAGCCACATGGAGGTACAGTAAGAGTATCTCACAGGAGACACCTCTCCTTTATCTTTGTGTGAAGGTCTTAAGAGAGATGAAGTCCACCTGCATACCACCTTTGCTTCTATACTTAGTCACCCATCCTTTTCTACACCACAGGGAACAGTCCTTACAGAACTGCTAACCAAGGTGCAGTCAAGTGATGAAAATAAGTCTACGTTTGCAGGGTAATAAATTGGTGGTTGCCTAAGCCTGATTTGAGTTATTATTGCTATTCCTATCAAAAATATCAACAAACTGCTGTTTCAGTGGCACTATTTTTATAATTAAATGTTATGGTATAAGAAAAATGGCAGCTTTCTTAGCTTGTGTTACAGTGTGGTCGAATCATGCAGGTCATTGGCAGGAAACAAATTATTGTGCTTGTTTATTGTTTTAAAAAAGATAAAGCTCAGTGAGGAAGTAGAATGTAATCTATGTACAGGTATGTCAAGGACGGAGCAGGTATTCACAGGACAGAGGATTGAAGGTTCGAACATAATGGGAGTCTAGCTAGATAAAACATTAAAACAGATGCCAACCCAAATAAGACCTAATTGAATGAGATAAAGGATTTAACCCCTTCATGCATAACTGTCACTACAGTGGACAGGTATTCTACATCTGTTCTCTTGTATATTCATGGATTTTGTTGTTTTAGTTGCAAATCAGCCAAACACAGTGGACGCTTATGCACCATCCCATACACTGCAATTCATACCATTACTGTAACTGTGCTATTCTTGATACACCTGATCTGCAGTAACATGTTTGAGTGTAAATCAGTTGTTATTAAAAATTGGGAATATGACAAAATGTGAGAAAACATCAGATTAGCTGCATTAAAAATGTTTTTATTTCATAGTTTTCACACAGTATATCACTTTCTGATATTGTGTTTTAAATACATGTTTCTTTGCTTCAAAAATTAAACACATGGTGAGTGGACATTTCTGTAACTCTATGAAAAATAGGTTAATTAAAAAATTTCAATTGCATTGTTTTTTCATGCCTATAGAGGAATAAAAACACTCAGGGAAAAAATCTTGACTAAGGGTTAATGTGTATACTACCTGGTCACCTAAATATATAAATAAAGATACACAGCATGGAAAACAAACAATAGTTTTAAGTCAACATATGAAACTCCAAACTGCTGTTTTATGTGTTTTATACCAGTTAAAGTGACTGCAAACATAAATGACTAAATGTGTTGATGTGGGTGAGTATGGGAAGTGTAGGGAGTATCTTTTTTTCCAGACCATAAACAGCATTTTAGGGCCTTTAAATTACATCCACTGGACATAAATTTGGACTATCAATACAATCAGATCAAGGTTCACTCATACCCTTTTCAGTAAGTGTTCCTACTTTTATCCACTTTCTTGTGTTTACAGTCAAGGAAGCAGAGGAAAACACTGCACATTTTTGTTTTGTTCTCTGGTGCTTTTTTGTGAGGAAGAATTTTAACTATGAACACAGTATTTATCTTGCCAATGTGGAATCTGGATAAATGAATATTTTCTCTCCAGTCATTCTAAATTTGCTGTTCTTACTTTTTTTTTTTTCTTGTCTGTTTTTTTTTTTTCCCAGGTATCACCCGGTTTGACCTCTTGGGAGACTTTGGGAGATTTAATTGGCTGGGAAACTTTTACATCGTCCTTTCATACAACCTGCTGTTTGCAGTCGTGACAACGCTCTGTCTTGTGAGAAAATTTACCTCAGCAGTACGGGAAGAGCTCCTAAAGGCCTTAGGTACGTTTATTTATTTACCTGTTTATTATTGATGTGTCATAATTTTCTTTGATCACTACCACATATTCTAAGGCAGGGGTCTCAAACATGCAGCCCGGGGGCTAAATGCGGCCCGCCAAAGGTTCCAATCCGGCCCATTGGATGAATTTGCAAATTGCAAAAATTCCACAGTCAAGGCTGTCGAACTCATTTTAGTTCAGGTTCCACATACAGACCAATATGATCTACAGCAAATAATAGCATAATAACCTCCAAAAAATAATGACTTCATATTTTCTTCTTGGTGTGATGTGAAAAAAATAATATTACACTATGCCTATAAATAGTGACAACTTCAAATTTTTGTCTTTGTTTTAGTGCAAAAAATAAATTAATAATAAATTATGAAAATATTTACATTTACAAAATATCCTGTAACAGTAAAATGTGAATAACCTGAATAAATATGAACAACCTGAAATCTCTGAAGAAAATTAAGCACAATTTTAACTATTTTCTACCTGTTACTCAGTGTTTAGTGTCTTTGTAGATCCAGTCCATAATGCACATGTAGAAATGATAAGTTGAGGCATAATATTGTTAAAATCACACTTACTTTTCTTAAGAAATTTCAGTTTTTTCAGGTTATTCACATCTGCTTTGTTTGGATAGTTTATAAAAGTAAGTATTTTTGTGATTTAATGGGGGTTTTTTGCACTAAAACAAAGACGAAAATTTGGAGTTGTCATTATTTATAGGTTATTACGCTATTATTTTACTGGATATCAAATCGGGCTGAATGTGGCCCCTGAAAGAAAATGAGTTTGAGACCCCTGTTCTAAGGTGACATGGATGCTGTATCTTACATACAATAGGAAATGGTATATTTTAAATAGCTGTTTCATCCTAATTCTGCATCCAGTGTTTTTGGTCTGAAACACGTTTAAGTCTGTGGCTTTTGAGGGAGATAGTGTTTACTTCTCTCAGACAGCAGGACCTGGAGTGACAAAATGGAAGAAATTGAAGTAAGATTCAATGTGCTGCGGGACTGACATGTGACAGAGAATGGGGCTAGTCTCAAAGGCTTGTGGTGACAGGCCCTGGATGTTTGATACACAGGGTGGGATAGGGTTAGAAAATGTCAGAGGCACTGAGGGGAAAAAAAGCACATCAATACCTCTGTCTAAGTGAAAGTCTGAGGCTTTTTAATGAGATTTCTCTCCCTTATCTCCCCCCGCCCAGGTCTGGATAAATTGCAACTGTCAAACAGCCCCACAGACCCTGAATCTGGGAAGCTCTCGGCCAACGGGCATCAGAAAACTCTGTGAAAGGGACGATAGATCAACACACATGTGCACTCGCAGACATACACACACCTTAGCACAGCCAAAGGGAGATTTCGACAGTACTGCCTGACTGCTGAAAGGTGAAAGGGATTGGAAGGAACTTAATAAACCCGGGCAGTGTCTGACGGATGCTGCAAATGGAGGCTGAGAGCAATTTAGCTTCATGACATTCCATCCTCTGCGTCTCGGATGGAAGCTGGGACAGAGCCAGGGATGAGACTGAGGAGTGAAATAGACTGGCATCACTGCAGTGACCTTGATGTTGACCTCAACAGTGACTGTGACTTTAAACCACCCATCCCTGCTTCAGGAATACTCTTCCCCTTTTTCTTCTACAACCTCCCTGCACTAGTAAGCGGGTATAGCAGGTGAAATAATGCACCTTCTGTGGTGGATTAAGAACTTACTTTTTTTTTTTTTTTTCAAAGTCTTACATCCCACTAAATGGTTTCTGTTGTCAAATTGCTTCCCAGCTCTATTCATACTGTATATAGACAGTCTTATATATAATGGCAGGATATGAGCTTCCATAGAGTGCTTGCAGTTCATGGTCTATAATTGTGGGTCTTTGAAATGTGAACAGATACTGGCATGACATGGTGTCAAATCTTCATTTTGATTTGTTTAAACTTAATATGCTAAAATAAATAAAATGTGCTTTGTGAAGCATCACAAGTCATTTACTCACACTCCTCACAGCCGGTACATATATCTGCATAACAGTAGTAAATACAGTTTAATATGTATTTATTGGACTGTAGGTTTAACATTCATTCTGTCCTTTGTTTTTAATTTGGCTTTACTCAAGTGCGCTTTAACTTCATAGATGATGTCATTGGTCTGTTTAAGGTTGGGTAAGAAATTTTTAGGTGCTCTAGATAAGACTTGAGGGACTCCACCGATGGGAAATTGTACAAGAGTTATATCCACTTCAGTTGCAGTGTTTTACACATCTGTAACGGATCCTTTGGAAGGCTAAAATTTAATATGCACATGGTAAATAATTATTTGCTCATCCAAAAAATTTAATGCACAGGGCACATAAAAAAAATTGTCTTTTTTTTTTCTTCATTTTTGTAAATGTTGTATTTGCATGTACATAGATTGTGTTTCATACCTCTTTTTCATTATTTGGATGTAAATATTGGGCTTTTTTAAGTCCACTGAGGGTCTGACTCACTGAGCAATCAACCCATTTTGTTTGTTGTTGTTGTTTTTTTTTTTTTTACATCTAAATCTGATGCAAACATGTAACAGTCTTCATTTACACACCAGAGAAAAATGTGCAACTTTGCAAAGACTTGGTGACTCAGGCCCTGTTTCTATGTTGTATTGCTGCATAATCTTCTGAACTGTGATGTTTTCTGTCTCCAGAACCACCTGAAATGCCTTATACGACAAGCATCTCGCAGGCTTAATGTTAAGGTTGTTTCTTCTTCCTTGTTGTTTCTGTACATGTACAGTGTATGAACATGTACGTTGTGAGTCTCTAGACAGTTCCACTGTGATCCCCCTGTACGCCACCGAGTTTAAAGTCTAAAGCCAGCCGGACATAGCAGACATGTTTCTTGTTTTTCAATGAATGTTGTCACGGTAGTGCTCATTTAGTGAGAGCCTTCACTTTGAGAATCATTCATTACCCATGAAACTTGAACACTTGCTAGGATAGAGTTGTGTGACCTGATGATGCTATTTTAACGGTGTGTTGTTGATGTTGTGTTCTCACGGTGAATAATAAGTCATAATGATAACAAAAAGGATGTAAGAACATTTTAATTTATAAATGCATTTGATACATTTATCTCTCACAAACAAAACTTACACACCTTTTTTTCCTCAAAGAAAGTAAGCTGTTTAGCCACTGGTTGTTGATATAAGAGCAGATGTGAAGAAAATATGAAGAATGATGTCCAATCCATCTTCTCAAGTAAACCGTTTGGACTAAATGTTTTCTGTTATCCCTGGCATAAAATAACTCAATAAAATCAAAGCAGGGCCTTTTTTTGGCTTTGGTATATAATCTTTAGATACATTTTAATGAAGATTGATTTAGAATCATGTTACTTCCAACAAAGATTTACCCACTTAAATTCTTTACTGGCAGAAACGTTTGTTCCCTTGAGTTTTGACATGTTATGTTTTTTCTTACAGCCATTTTTCTATTACCCATGTGGATCATTTGTGTACTGTGAAAAATGAAAATGGCCCAAAATTATGTCATAACAGTAATAGTGTAAAGAGGTTAAAGATAATTGGACCTTTGAATGGAACTGAAACCAAATGTAATTTTTGTTAACTAAAACTGCTCTGGATTCTGGGTTCTATTATACCTTGGAGGATAAGTTGTGCAGAATACACAGGTTGTAACTCCGTACTGAAATGTAAAAACTTTCCTGCTCACGGTAGCCTCTGCAGTGAGAAGTGACAGGCCATTTTCTATTGAAGCGAGCTTTTCCTGGTTGCCTTTCCAGTACATCTCCGAGTTTTGTGAGGGGTGTAAAAGGTGACAGTTGGCCTGTACTGTAGGTAAAGCAGCTCTTCTTTTTCTGTCTTTGTCAGTTGATCTCTGCATGTAACTTTTGGTACATGTTTTGTGAATGTATTTTTTTACATTTTCTGAGTTTGCGATATGTATGTTTCGTTATTTTTTTGATGTCCGTGTGTTTGCAAATAAAAGTAGAAAAATGCTTTGTAAGTGTCTGGTGGTTGTGCCAGTGACCATTAATGCTGAATGACTATTGAGATTGTCATGTTTAGTGTTAATTTCATTTATGAACAGAGCTTCAGTCAATAGATTTTTTTTAATCTGTTAATTATTTTGACTGAAAATCACACCATTCTTCTCATCCATATTCCATTTTTTCCAAGTAATTCATTTAAAAAAATGTTCAGATTAATATATGTGAAGCAGTGACCAGCAAATATTTGGCATTTGTTCAAATAATCAGAATTCATAATTAAAAGTTAATCTATTACATGGTTTCTCCACGTTTCAAAAAGTTACTTTTAAGACTTAAGAATGCAGTTTTATATTAATAATGGAAAAAATAGGAGGGAAATGAATAAAAATCAAGGTCTCTGAACTACTTTCAAAGTCAAAGAATTTAATTACATCCAACATGTATATTCAAGTAACTATTTTTTGTTGAGAATATTCCACATTCACCCACACACACCAGTTCAACACAGCTGGGTATGTTCTGATAAATTTTGCAGTTTGCGCTGTGGTCATTGGCTCATGCTGGTTTCCTTTTGCAGTATGTTACAATGTTAGCAATACTATTTTTTCACAAAACACAACTATAATCAATCAAATTTTATTTATATAGCGCCAAATCATAACAAAAGTTATCTCATGACACTTTACATATCGAGTTGGTCGAAACCAGACTCTAAAAACACACCTTTTAAAAGTGTAACATCTTCATACCCAAGAAATTTGTAAGATTTATCAAAATTATTTTATTACCATTTTAAAGGCCTAAAAATCAGATAATTGAATCAGAATTTTTAAAAGTAGAAAACCTTTATCAACAAACTGAAGGTTTTTAAATACGTTTGTTTTGATTCCCAATTAATAGTTTAATCTCTACATATAATAAAGGTTATTGTTATTTTTATTTGTTCATGGGGGTGAACCAGGATGCTATCTTGAACAAATACGGACCTAGCTTAGATGATTTTTTTGTGGTAGGCAGATCTGCACAGTGGACATGAAGGTCTGCTGTCTGCGGTGAAGCTCTCGAAGGCCTCCAGACAGAGCTGGTGGAAGAGGTGGGAACAGGAGAGAAGCGCGGTGTGCCTTGGTTGTAGATGCTGTGATCCCTGTGCTTCTGTTGTCAGGTTGGGGCTGTGCAGTGGTGTTAGACAGATGGGACAGTCCCAGAAACCTCTCTGGATAACCTGTCAGAAATAGAAATGTGAGTTCTTTGACCACATAAGAATATTCATAACTCCTACCTGCAGAGATGTGCTCGGCAAGATGCACTGACAGAGAAAAGTTATGCAAATGTAACCTGATTAGGCACAAACATCAGTCACTTTGAGAGTGCCTCTGCTCAAGTAAAGGCCATTTCATTATAAAAGAGAAGCACTGGCAACTACCAAACACACAAGATTATAACATGTTTATCAGTGATCCTTATAAAAACAAAGCAACACACACACAGCTCTGCCAATGATTAACCACAGACAGCTTCCTGTATTTAGGGCCAACAAACCCCACCATTAAATGTTTCATAACGAGCTGCAGTCTGCTTTATAGAGTTTGCACCCGTGAAAAAGGTGCAAGGTATGTGTTGAAAGCACATTCACTGTTTGATACTCCATGTCAAGGCTGAGCCACTCCTGCCTTGTGCACAACCTTTTCACACCAGATAAAGAAAAAAAAAAGACATCTTCTTTGCACACACCCCACCCCTTCTATGGAAAATGGTACTGGCTGCTATGAAAGCCTTATGCACAACAATGGAGCCCTATGGAACAGCAAATCTTAATGTCTTTCAGTTCCTCCGCAGCATTTCAGGTGATGAAAAGCCTGCCGTGCACTATCAGACTGGGTCGTGTTTTTGTAAACACAGAGGATTATTAGCCTACCAACTGCCATTCATTTGGTAAAGTGAATGATGACCTCTGGAGAGATGTGTACTTTCTATATCACAGCTGTAATGCTGTCGTTCTCATGCAAGCATTAACATGTCAAGGGAAAGGGAAGGCTGGGAGAAGAATTACACTAAGATTAGATATTTTCATGGGGCCTTGTTTAATAATATGACAAGCTTCTGGTTCAGTAGAGTGTGTCGTCTTCCTTACCTGGCTCTGTATTCGGTCCCAGTCGTCCTCCTGAGGTTCAGAGATTTGCTTTCTCTCCAGCTCCTGGAACACTCGTCTGCTTGATGACAGGGAGTGGTCGATATCACTCAGAAAAGCCTCCATGTCGGTGTGACAGTATCGGACAAAGCTGTCATTCAACTCCTGCAACTAATTAGAAAAACATTTTAGTGGCACAAAAGAGGCACGTTTCATTCAGATATACAATAGAGTCTTGTTTTCAGTGAAGGCTAATTGCGCGTGTGTATTGTAATGACTGAGGCATGCTGACAGGGTGCAGTTGTTAAACAGCCAGATCAATACAGTCATGTCTCCTACTAACATGGAGAATTAATGGAAACCACTAAAAAAGGAGGACAGTGGTGGGAAACAAAAAGACACACATGTCTCTGACACATCTTCTGTCTCATACACACTACTGTGGTCAGAACTAATCAATTCAATAACATTTTCAGCAAAATGTAAAGCATATTTCTATACCATTTTAGCCAGGTTAATCATAACTTCATCATAACTTTCATTTGATTGTAATAATCTCTCTTGTTAACATTAAATAGTCTCCATTCTTAAATACCATTTTTAAACAGTTCTTTCCAGTGACTATCCCCCCAGAACTTGTCTGTCTTCCTCCATTTACAGCACCTGTTGCTAGGCAACAATTCACGCCCGCCAATGAATATTAATGTTTATATCAAAAAGTATTGAAAAGTCAAAGAATAGGCTATTTATATAACAGTATATAAGGCAGCACAATGTGGATGCAAGTCCTAAAAGAACCAAAAAAAGAACCAAACAGGTAGCTAGATCTTGTGATGACATGTTCACAATTACTGAGTGTTTGCAGTTACAGAAAATTATACATGGATGTGATAGACTGAACCAGTAAAATTCATGGAATTATTTTAACTATATTTAGCATCTGCTTGCATTTGTTTTCTGTCTCTGGCATACACACACACACACACACATATACGACGTCTTTCTCTTAGTCACAGTGACATCAGAATTGCTTTACAGCTTGGCTTTTATCACTAATTAAACAACTGTTAACCATTTGGATGGAGGGTTTTATGAGCCTGGCTGACTTTTCGACAGTCAAGGCAAACAGTACAGCCTCTAGTGAACTTTGCCTTGCTCTGCAGTGGATGTGAACAGGAGAGGGACACATGAGGGGGAAGAGGAGGTGGAGTGCAGAATTGCTATCTCACGGCAATCCATCTAGATGTCGGTAGTGTCCCCCTTAATGTGTTGACTCAGGGTCGGACCTCTGAAGTGAATAAAAATGGAAAGCTGGGCATCGGGATCAGCTGATAAGATTTTCTGAAACTGACCCGATTACGTAGATTTTTTTCTGGGAAACACCTGTGGCTTCATGGTACAAAGATGCTTTATTGCCTCCTGCTATCACGAGCAAAACGAAAAGAAAAGGTTTTCTCTGTCTCACACAGGTTCCAGCCCAGCACTAACACGCCTGTTTGCATTACAGTCAGCTAAGCAAATAAGTCTTCCCCTTGAAAATCAAGTCAATCAGACCTGTCAGCGCTGCGTTGCACAGCTCGCAGCTCTTGAAGATCATCCTCAGTGTGACAAAAGATATGAGACAATCTCATGACCACCCACGACTACTGATTCACACATCCTGAATGTAAAGCGGCTCACAGTACATCTATGACTTCAGTCTGAGTGTATGGAGCTGGACATGGCCTAATGTGTCAGAACAGAGTTAATTGGTTCTGTAAATGCCATGTCTCTGTTTACATGACACGTTAAGGCTTGGTTTATAGGCACAATGATGTAGACTGACAGGGGGATGGGTAGGACATGCCGACAGTTGCAGCATGTTATAAGTGTGGCCCTCATGCATTTGTCACATTTGCTTAATCAGCCTTTTTGAAGCACGGGGCACTCTCTGTGATTACAACACTCAGTAGAGAAAGGGACGCAGACTGTTCTAAACAGTGGACATAAATGTGTTGAAGCAGAGTCACTGGATTGAACTGAAGAACAGAGTCTCAAAATCCTTTCATGAAAAAAAAAATCCTGAAAAATGGTGACCATTGTCATCTTTACTTGTCCCAGACCTCAACTGGGGGAGGTTCACTAGGTGGCAATGTTCCCTTTTCCTGAGAGCCACTGTGAAGGCAACATAGTCTCAGAATCAAAAAGACCCCATCCATGGGCTACACTTCAGACACTCAGCACTTTTTTTCAATATTCCCTTCATCAAGTCAAGTCGCACATGATTAATAGCCACAAAATGGGACAAAAGAGCAAAGACTGAAATGACAACCTGTGTCAGGTATTCAAACACTCTGGCCAATCTCACCTCACCTCACCCTCTTCATCCAAGCCAGGCACAACACTACACACACAGATAGTTAAAGAAATACCAGACCCTAAACATGAGGGGGACGTTGTGCTTTTGTGGTGACCCTGGAATGTGCAGATTGTTTGACGAAAACACAAAACTCTGTCCAGATTAGCAGGCAAACAGTGTGTGATTGACAAAGCATCAAAGACCTTAAGAGGCAGAGGGCAGGTGAAGGTGTGTGTGCATGTGTGTGTTCATGTGCGTATACAGGTTAGCACTGGGGTCAGTGAGTCCCTGAAACCCATGCCTCACCGCTAAGAGTTCCAAAGACCCCTTAGAAAAGTAAATCTAGTCTCTGAGGAGACAGAAGCTGGCCAGTGTGACCTTCTGTTTGTTCATTGTGGTAAGTTCTTTATGGGTTAAAAAGGGAGTTTAGTAAATATCCTAAAATTGATCTTTATGAAGCTTATGTCTGAACCAACCTTTGCTTCAAAGAATTTGCGTCGCAGCTGTTTATCTTTGGGGCAGATGGTTTTCCTTGCATTTCTGTACCACTGTCTTACACTGTAGCCTCGCCAGCAAGCCTGAATTCTGTGCAGACACACACAAAAAACCAAAAATGAGTATGAAGAACCAAAAATCTAATGTTATCAAAGTTTTCATCATATGAAGCTCAAAAAAGTAATGAATGTGATAAAATTAAAGGTTGACAGATGTTTAAAAATCAGTGGTCTTAAGTGTTTATGTAAATACATTGTCTTTTCAATAGTAAAAATAGTTTCAAAACAGAAAGGGATCCCAAAACAATAAGAAATCCATATATAGATCACTTGTGTACAAGCATATATTACATACATGAAATGTATACATGCAACTACAATATTTTCATTTTGAGCATATTTCTATATTTAATTTCATATTGATATACATTTTTTTTACATATGTATTTCTTGTACTTTGAATGGAGATGTGTTTTCTAAACGTGCACTGGAATGTCTTAAAGATCATTTTTAGTATAGGTTTTTAGTGCATTTACCTGGTGGCACACTGGTGTCTGAAGAGGCGAGCTGCATCATGGATCACCCGTGTCTCATATCGCTGCCTTCTGCACATCGGGCAGCACTTCTTCCCTGAAAACCTCTCAAATGCCTGCAGACATGCTCTGTGAAACACATGGGTGCAAGAAAGCAACACCTAAAAGGAACAAAGGATATAATTTGCTCATGAATCCAAAACAGTGCCATACTTCCGATGACCAAATTTTATATATAGTTGTCATGTCTCATAAGGTCACCGCTGCCTGTATATCGCCTTTCAGGTTTCTTTTAGTGCTTTAGAAGACTAAATATACAGTCTATATGTGTGTGGGTGTATGTGAGCTTTATGCCATGCTAAACCTGTGTGTATTCACACACTTACGTGAATGTGTGTGTCCACTTTTAAGTGTTATTTGCCAAGAGGATAGAAGGAGTCAGTGGGACCCCCATTGGGCTGGCTAGGATGTGGACTATAGTCTCCTCTACCTGTGAGAGGGACGCTTTTATCGTCTGAAAGGAGACAGCCACAGCTAAGGGGCTTGGCACACAAACCAGTTTACTCAGATCTCCAGGGGGGGACATATTGATTTCCCATTGTTTTTGGCCTGACCAACACACTCCATCACCAGTGAAAGGGCACCCTGCAGTGTACAATTTCTAGAAGCTTGACAAGCCATTAGACAAGAGAGAAATTTCACTTCTTACTAAGCTTTAAGGCAACAAGCTACATTTTAGAGTCAGACATGCAATATTAAAATAGGAGGAATGGAAAATTTAAGGACTACTGCCTTTTCAATCTGAACGCGTGGAATGATAAAAACACACTATAGAACACTGAATTGAACAAGTGCTGTTGTAAGCATTTTTAATTGTCACATTAATGCAACAGAAAATTGCAGCACATAAACACATTGTTACAATATGAAGGCTTGTAAGAAAATGCCAAATCAACAAAAAGATTCCCTCTTGTCACTTTCCCTTGTTAGCAGCCTCTAATTAACTTTTTTTTTCCTGAGTCAAACTAATATTTACACGTGCATCTATGGCAACTGTTCTTTGAGAGACCGCCTTTTCTAGTGCTGCATTCTTGAGGAGATTGGCATCTTAAAAGGGGGATCGGAAAGGTGTAAAAGACTGAATGACCCTCACAGTAACACACTGATTGCTACATCATCACGTCACAGTTGAGTTCCAAGGCAGTATGGGTAAATTTGTACAGTTGTCTACACAGATTAGAACATACAGGAACTGCAGGGGGGCCACTGGGGGGCTTTGTATGTATGTGTGCTTGTGCATGTGTATGGAAACACAGGAGGACAGATACAGAACACTGGAAAAGACAAAGCTATTAACATTAACAGCTGTGTTGGGGAATACCTGTGGCTTAAGTCGAAACTCCTCCCTGCATATTGCACAGGGCTGAGCTGATTCCCCCTGCTCAACAGACCTCACTTTGACCTGTGCCCACTGGTCCTCAGTCAGTCTCTCTGCTGGGCAGGGCACCAAACCCATCTTCTGAGCTGACAGATAAAATGAATTGAGACTGTGACATATTAATTAAGGACTTAAATCAACATTTCCTCATTTTCAAGAAGATTTTACCTAATGTCAGCGTAACTGGACGTTTACCAATCACATATTCTCTCTCATCTTGCTCAACTCCTTTCTGCAGACTCTTGTCTTTCACTACACATTTTTCTTGATGATATCTGCTGTCTGTGGGTTTTCTGCTGCATCTCGGCAAAGAGTCAGAAATTGAGAAATTTGGCAGTTCCAAGCTCCGGATGATGTGATCTTGAAAGGCAGCCGAGATGAGCATCAACCTGTTGTTAGGTTTAGGTGCTAAACCCTGTAAAATATAGAATTTACTACAATGGGCTTTATGCACAGCTCCACTACTTCCTGAACTTCAGGTGGCTCCTTTATTTCCTGTCTTTCATTATTGGACACACTGATTAATCCAGGTTTGCCTGCTACTTTTTGTTGTGACTACTGATTCATTAGGCACACCTGGATTAATCAGTGTGTCCAATAATGAAAGACAGGAAAGAAAGGAGCCACCTGAAGTTCAGGAAGTAGTGGGGCCGTGCATAGAGCCTATTATATCACAGGTGTCAAACATGTGGCCCGGGGGCCAAATCCGGCCCGCCAAAGGGTCCAGTCTGGCCCAAGGGATGAATTTGTGAAATGCAAAAATTACACTGAGATATTAACAATCCTTTTAGTTCAGGTTTCACATTCAGACCAATTCCATCTCGAGAGGGCAGGACCAGTAAAATACTATCATAATAATATATAAATAATGACAATTCCAAATTTTTCTCTTTGTAAATGTAAATATTTTCAAGTATTTACACTAAAACCTGATACTTAAAGATCTGGTTTCATTGGACACTTTTAAGAGGATGTTGTATGACTTAGAGAGGGAGACATCTGGCTGCAGATGTTTTACCTGACGCACTTTGTCTACATTTCATGAGCACTTTTTGCAAAGTTGACTTTGGAAGGTTTGACTTGTCTATTTGCTTTTTATGTATTCGTTTTATGTATGAAAGTCTGTGTCTGTAACTATTTAATGTACTGCTGTCCGTCTTGGCCAGGACACTCTTGAAAAAGAGATTTTTAATCTCAATGAGGTTCTCCTGGTTAAATAAAGGTAAAAACAAATAAATAAATAAATAAATAAAACAAAGTATAATTTTGCAAAAAATGTGAATAACCTGATCAAATATGAACAACCTGAAATGTCTTAAGGGAAGCAAGTACAATTTTAACAATATTCTGCCTGTTACTAAATGTTTTGTGTATTTGTAGATCCACTGTGATCTGTAAGTTATAATGTACATGTATGAATGATAAATTGAGGCAGAATATTGTTAAAATTACACTTATTTTTTTCCAGTTTGTTCATGTTATTCACATCTTTTGAAAGGATAGTTTGTAGATGTAAACCTTTTCATAACATAAATTTACTTTTTTTGCTCTATAACAGAAAAGTTTGGAGTTGACATTATTTCTATATTATGTTATTATTTTACTGGTTCGGCCCACTTCAGATCAAATTTAGCTGAATGTAGCCCCTAAACTAAAATGAGTTTGACACTCCTGCATTATATCAACAACTGCTGAATACAGCAAACAGAATTAGCTCTTTAAAAATGGACATAAACCTAGGATATAACTTAAACTTTAATGTAGCAGGCTAGCAACATAATCAGTCATGTTATATTTACCGTGAACAACCGTATGGACCATAAATTAGCTGTTAGCTCACACAGGTGTTAGCTGTTGTCATTAATTAAGCTAGCAAAATGACGGATCAAATTACAATGATTGACGACTCTAAAAACCAGTAGTGTAATAAAAGTATGAACACCACGCGCACATGGAAGCGGAAGACCTGGCCACATGCATGCCACAATTTTCAACTTTTTCATCAATAAACAATTAGCAAAGTGGATGATAAGGAACAAAGCCGCAAACCTTTCGCTTTGCCATCCCGTAAGACTATGTTAGTGTAGTTACCAAGCAACAGACTCCGCCCATCTTTTCCTGTTCCCCATGAAGTCGCTATTCTAATTGGTTGAGCTGAGACCTCTGGGTCAGCTGATCAACAAATCAAAACACCACCAAAATAACATCAAATTAAATAAATAATGTTATCCTTATATGTACAGTGTGTTTATTTTTGTGACATGAAAAACTTTGCACTTTTGTCAACTACATTTAAACTTACATTTTTAGAGTTATCGCTGCCATTTACAGATCAATTATGTACTATATATGTATAATTTTTCATTAAACTTCCATATAGTTGGGTACTTTAACCCTTTCATGCATGAATTATAAGAATGTTTGTCAATTTTTTTTTTTTCTTGAGTGATTTTATTCCTCTTTAGGCATGAAAAAAACAATGCAATTGAATTTTTTTAATGAACCTATTTTTCATGGAGTTACAAAAATGTCTACTCATTTCGACACCATGCGTTTAATTTCTGAAGCAAAGAAAGATGTATTTAAAACCCATCACCAGAAAGTGATATGTGTGAAAACTATGAAATAAAAAGATTTTTAATGCCGCTAATCTGATGTTTTCTCTCATTTTAACCTACTCTAATACTAGTTACTACTCACATCATGGAGATAATTCGCAAAAAAAAAAAACTTTTTATTTTAACAAAACTGTTAATTACAGTCTAATAACAACTACAAATTGATTTACACTAAAATATGTTACCGCAGATCAGGTTTATCAAGAACAGCAAAGTTACAGTACTGGTATTGATTGCAGTGTTTGTGATGATGCATAAGCATCCACTGTGTTGGCTGATATGTAACTAAAACAAAAAAAAAACATGAATATACAAGAGAACAGCTGTAGAGTAACTGTCCACTGTAGTGACCACTATGCATGAAAGGGTTAATACAATTTCCCCCCTCACTGACAATCAATTAAATGTCTTCCTGAATTTTGATTTAGCAAATTAGATAATAACAATAAGCTACAGTGTGAACATAGCGCTTTACACCTTTATGTATTGTAGATTTTCCTAAAAAACATGCTTATTTTTCAGTATTTCTACATTGTGTTGCTTTCGTAACAAGATAATAGATACGTCCTCCATCACCGTTAGTAGCTTTACAGTTGCAAAGTTTTTAATGTCAATCCCCTTCTATCACCATGAGAGGTGATTCTATATCTAAATAACTCTTTGAGAACTTTGTGTAATGTCTCAATCTCACTAATGATTATTTTATTGTCAGGGAGTTGTCAGTGAATAGTTGGAACCTGACCAAAGGAGGTTAGTCTATGCGTCTCAGTGACTCACCAAGCTGTCGTCAGAGAAGGTTCTGAACAAAGCTAAGCTGCTCATACCTGTGCTGTGAGCTAAGGGATCCCTCCCAGGTCACCCTTACATGGAAAACCATACACACAAACCAAGCCATCTCTTTTTGTGAGCCCGATGAAAAGTTTTCTTTATTTCTCACACACAGCGTGAGAGTGTGTGACTTTTAAAATACTTTGCAGCCTTGATTGACTTTGATGTGTTCAGTCAGAATCGGTGAAAACAGATGGCCGAGGAGTGGGCTAACGGTGAGGCCTGTCAATCCAGGGAGTCCTCTAAGAAAACAAAGTGAAGACCTGGCTCTGGGAGAGGAGGAAACCCCTGAGCTTCTCAAGAGGCTGCCGCATTCTTGAGATTAGAGCAAGAAAAACGCAGACCACTGCTGTTAATGCCCCAGACAAAGGCGTGGAACAATTTATTAGTTAAGAATTCAAGCTCAGAGCTCAATCAAAGGCCTGACATCCACAATGCCAGACTTGGAGCTTTGGTTTGTTTTTTTTAAGTAAATAATCATGCTTAAAAGATACGGCAAAGATGGGGCTCAAGTCCCCCATAAAGCCTGCATTCTTCCAACTGTCATCAGAGTGGATTTCAGCCTGCGCTTTTATTTTCAACAGGGACACTGTTTGTCTTTTTCTTTATGAATACCATTTTAAAGAGCTTTTTATTTAACTTTCTTCTCCCTGGACCTCTTTACCTGATCTGTGGTATTTTTGAAAAGACAACTCACCTTGACATGCAGAGAGCTGATGACTTAAGCAAAAGGGAGAGAAAGAAAGAAAGAAAGAAAGAAAGATAGATAGATAGATAGATAGATAGATAGATAGATAGATAGATAGATAGATAGATAGATAGATAGATAGATAGATAGATAGATAGATAGATAGATAGATAGATAGATAGATAGATAGATAGATAGATAGATAGATAGATTTTGGACTTCAGTTAGAAGGGAAAATACTCATTATTCCTCAGTGCTCAAGCATATACGATGCAGGTTTAAAAACTCAGATCAAAGTTGAGGGTTATTATATCAAAAACAGAGAAAACTGAAGAAAAAGTGACTTTTTCCAGCAAAAATATCAATAACTGAACATAAACCAAGTGTGTTCATCTACTGTCATGGATCAAACTCCATGGGTTTTACCAGTGAATCAGTGTTGTAGAAGATGATGGTGTTTCCACGTTCATGATGGAGCCTCTGAACGTCTAAATGGGTCATATCTGATGACCATGAAAAGATGACAAACTGCATTTTACACCAATTATTTTCATGTATTGATAGGATTAGTGGATCAACAGTTATTATACATTTTTGATGATTTTGTTCAGTGGTGGTTGTTTAGGTCTTTATGGATTAAATACACTTGGTAGCAACATTGATACTACAAATTACCCACAATCCATTGTTTTGTGTACACCGTGTGTTGAGAGGGAGAGAGTATGAACAGATAGACAGACAGACAGACAGATAGACAGACAGACAGATAGACAGATAGATAGATAGATAGATAGTGCTCAAGCATATATGCTGCAATTTTAAACAAATCTAACTAGAAGTGATCGACACTTGCTGCCTGTAGAAAACATCATGCGACAAACACAGTGTGATGATAATCAATACTTCAAAGCATCTCAACATGCCAATAAATGCACAATCATGATGAGTTAGTCCGTACTCATAAAACAGGTCTGCATCCATATATCATTACTGTGATATATTGCATTGTTGTCAAATGAGTAATTGCTGTGAGATATAGATGAGAAAGGGCAGCCCATAATGGTTAATTAACAATTATGTCAGCCAGTGAGATGACCAGGAGACCAATCACTTTGATAGGAGACAGTGGAGGGGGACAGAAATCTAATTATTTTATGACTTGACCCATAATGCTTCCATAACATGACTTTAATCACTCCATGGTGGATAGGAGTCCCCCATGACTATCTGGGAGTGAACCAGTTCAAGGAAGAGCACAGCAAGGCCTTACTATTTGCTGTTATCTCCTGCGTCATTGCTGAGTAAGTAAGCAATAAAGGAACACAGCCATCATTACAGCCGTTTGGTTGCTTTTCAGAGAGATGGAGCTCCTAATGATTAGACATGTCCTTTGTAAATGAAATACAAATCACCCTAGGCTTTTGGTTTTACTTCATTTACTAAGTGCTACATTACCTCATACTTTGGACCTAACAATGGATTTCCAATAAATCTCTGGGTAGTTGAAATGATGAAGGGGCTCACATATCACAAAATGTGCCAGTGCTTATTAGCACTTGAGAATTTATTGATCGGGCATTTTGATTAATGTCCGCTGGGGGCTACGGTGGCATTAAGAGGCCCATGGAGGCCCCCCTGTGCAACTGGCTGGGACTTCTCTTCTCAATTACCTCCAGTTTGTGCTGACTGCCAGCCTGAGCCCTGGCGAGACGATAGTCACTGCAATGTCCCACTGCCAGGAATAAATAGTAGTAACTCACCATCTATCTCCCAGTTCTTTCAAAGTATTCAGAACAAACGTATTGAAAGCAACAGAATGACTCTGCTTTGATATACTATTGTTGGGTCAGTATCAGTGCAGGAAAATTGTTAGATAATGATCAATCTTCTGCGAACAGTGAAAGGCCAGAAACTATCTCAGAGGTTCTGGACTGGATATTGCTGTGAGATGCACTTTCAATTAGGATCATAATTCTTATCAATGGGAGACACTGTAATCACAATTAAGACCGGAACTCTCCAAGCAAACAATGAATCTACCCGTTTGGGGTTTTAAGAGAAACAAATTATTTCAACCACCATTAATGCCCAATTACACTGTTGCCCATAAAGTTGAAATATTTTTGTTCGCAGACACATTCCTCTTTTTTATTCCTACCTATGCACATCAGTAATCACCTCTGACCTGGTGCAATGATTGCATCATGAGTCCCAGTTACATTTTATCTATCATTTTTATGCATAACAGTATTTAATACTCAAGACTCATTCAAAGTGGTGCTAACCGAAAAACATAGCAGTACCAACTATACTGTTTACAAATATCTTGTCCTCTGCACACTGTAAAAAAAATCCTGTTGCTTTTACGGAAAAAAAGTGGCAGCTGTGGTTTCCAGAAAAATACTTTGGAAAACACATCCAACTGTAAACATATTTACAGAGTAACATGTAGATTTAACATTTTAAACATGTTTATTTAACATTGGATTTAAATGGTAAATGGACTGCACTTATTATCCACCTTCATGGTGTCCAAAGCATTTTCTAAAACCACCAGGTTCTACTGGGAGCAATTTAGGGTGGACATATGGACAGTCGGAGCCAGGATTCGTACCACCAACCCTTTGGTTATTGGACGAGCCGCTCTATCAACTCTACCAACTCTACCAACTCATTCATTTACAAGTTTAAAATGTTAAATTGTCAAATGTTTACTTTTTTATAGAACTTTTTTATAAACAAAAAAAGAGGGGAAAAAAAGCAAATATGCCGTTATTTCAGCATTATGGTCTTGCAATTTAAACGGCACCACAATGTTTTTCAATTTACAGTTTTATTTTCTAAAAACAATGGAAATACATAATTTTTACATACAAATCTGGTTCTGTTCACATACTCTTCCTGTAAAAACTACAGCTATATTTGATTTAATCACTGACACAAAAATCTTTTCAGATAAACAACTTTGCACTGTATTGTCACTCACAGTTTTTTTATGTTGTAATTTTGCAACTTTTTGGTGTTAATTCTACAGTCATTTTTTACAGTGCAGTGTAAGTTTATTTTTGGCCAAGTTGGTTGTGTGACCAACTCTCAAATGCAAAGACTACTGCATTTGATTTTGGGTCGATTTTGGGTGAAGCATGCACTTCACCAATATTATGAGACATATTACTTCTTCTTGTCTCTTATTTGGCCATGGCCAGAATGGTTGAAACCATTGTAAGGATGAATAAAAGCAACCAATGCTGTTTTTTTTTTTTTTTTTTTTTTTTTTTTTTTTTATGAGTACCTAACAATATTTTATTCCATTTTCTGTATTTTCCTGCTTGTTTTTACATCTGTTAGAAAAAAATTGTGTTGCAAGGGTGTTTGAGAGTGTGGTGCTGAGATGGAGTCAAAGTCAGTTTTGTCCTGATCTATGTGTCTGAGAAATGGGATTTTTATGTCAAAATGCTGAGAAGTTACTATGTGGTTTGTGAAAAATGGGTCCAGTATTTACAAAAGAATCAGTCGTCTCCTAAAGGGGTGGGACAGCAGAGAAACCCATGTGATACAGAAACAGGAATTGACTCCACATGGACCATATTGTCTCTTAACCATCATTGGTAACAGTCGAAATGAGAAAAGTCCTGAACAGTGGCAGAAATTGACAAAAGGGATGCTGGACTATTTTATTTAATTGTTCATTTATATTTATATTTATATTTATATTTATATTTATATTTATATTTATATTTATATTTATATTTATACTTTATGCAAACTGGAAAGTCTTATTGAAACACAAGATTTTCCCTGTCAGGGTGTTCTGATTAAGATGACACCACCGGTTAATCCATGCTTTCATTAACACAATGCTCTTGTATGGAAAAATTAAATGAATAAAGATAGAACTATTAGATATAACCTTAAAATATCATTTTGTATTTTATTATTACTACAGCTGTGACTGAAGTAGTAAGTAACATTTGGAGTTTTAACTTGAAATGAAAGTGAAAGCTTTGGACAATACTGCAAAAAATCTCACGTAACAATTTCAGTCCAGGTTACTTTTGACTGAGCTGAACATGCAGCATGAGTTCTATGTAATGTCAGTGTATTACTGCCAAGGCATGGTTGTGCAGCCATCTTTCTCCATAATGGACAATAATTGAGCAGAATCCATCACTATAGCTAGAAATAGACCACCATAATGGCCATAAATTGTGCCCTGTAAAGGCATGAGAGACAGAAAATCCAACTGCCCCCGCTGTGTCTGAGAGGCATTGCAACTTCTACATATTCCCTTTCATGCTTACCTTTTGACTCCATGCTGATTACATACAATGCACAGCCACTTGAGGCAAATCATAGCTTTTGAGCTCAAAGTGCAGGCAAATTGACCTTTGCAGAGTTTATGTGTGTGATGTATGGCAGTAATGTTGCTGAATAAAAGATGTTTGATTGAATTCTAGTTTTGACATGAAATCCATTTGATGTAAATTCAACATCTATCAGTAAAAAGCAAATAATAAATAAAGGCAATATATACATTTTTAACTAGAAGTACTCATCGCCATGGCTGTGGAGATTTACAGACATATTTATCAACTGCCCAAAGGAGGAGGTACACTAAAGGTAATTAAATTATTTCATTTTTAAAGGAGCACCTGAATTAAATGAAAAGGGCTGGAGACTTCCTTCAAAACTCCACCATAAATCAACAGCGGCAGCACCAGCAGTAGCAGCAGTAGCTATTTCATCTGATTGAACAGAGTGCAAAGAGCCTGAAGTTTGCCTCTGCTGTGGGGAATGTGTTTGTGGTGAGTCTCATAAATGCCAAGTTCTTTGGGCAATAAGAATAAATATCACAACCACTCTCTAGAATTACCACATAATTGGGGACTTTCCGCGTCTGCACAGGACCCCACTGTCTCCTCCTCCTAACCTACATGTACTACAACGGATGAGTCCATATTTAGGTGATAAGGGGCGTGAACATGGTGGGAAGAGCCATATTTAGCCCGTCATTGCGCATAATTTAAGACTGGTAGCAGACAACAACAACAACAGCAAAAAACTCTTGCAAGCAAGCCTCATGACTGTTCACATTTACATTTTTTATTCAAAGATTTATTGTTTTCAAAGATAAATGCCACAATCCCAAATTACACAGTCATTCTACAAAGTAAAAGTCACAAACCAATGAACAATCTGAAGCGTCAGTACCGACACTAAATGCTTCAAGTGAGCTGTTGACAGACGCTATCGTTCCATTTCACAGTGGAAATTACGTACTGCTCACAACTGGAAAAAATGACAATACAATACACACAATAGAGAGACAGCTCCCGAAACATATTTAAAATCAGAAAGTAAATCCACATATGAATATATATAGATGAATAAAGTTGCTTTTTCATTGCAAAGTTTAAGCAATTCCTAAGATAGAACAGCTCTTGGCCTTGAAGCTGCATGGTTTAGGGTGCCAAGCATAAACCACAGAGTCTCTTATTCAACATGTAGTCCAGCTGACCTTTGTTGCCTGCCTTTCGTCATCTCTTCTTACCCTCAATTCCTGCCATTTCTCACGGTTCATCCATAAATAAAAGTTAAAAAAAAAAAAAAAAAATACAAATGCAAATACATATTTTAATCATAAAATAAAATAGCTTTGCACAGTTAGACCCATTCTTAGAGCTTATAATAACACCTAATTAGAGTTTAAAGATACAATATGTCAAATTATTGCAATAAAATGTGTAAAAATGACCAGGCATGTGTTATATTTTTCATTGAATTACATGCTTTCATTATATCAAATGTTACCAACTACATTCAAATAAAGATAATTTTATGTTTGATTGCGGTGAAATAGCTGTAATATTGTAGTAAAGGGGGATTCATGCCAATGGAGGCAACCAAATGGAACCGACTTTTACACTGAACAAAAATTTCATAATGTTAATGTGAGTCACAAAATGTATGAACCGGTCTATAAAATGAGCATCACCAATATGCACAGTAAAAACGTCAATTCCCATGATCCTGTGCTCCTTCACAGCATCATCTAACGCAGGGGTTGTCAACCGGGGCGATGCGGACAGTCTTCTGGGGGGGGGGCATTGTTGCGCATGCGTGTGGGTGCGTTGCCGACTATTGTTGTACATCACAACATTATAAATCACTCTGCACATACTCCAGTGGTTCCCAACCTTAAATGGCTCGTGACCTCATTTTAACATCACAAATTTCTGGCGACCCCAGACATTCAAAATGGAGACTTTTTTTTTTTTTTTTTGCTAAAATTAATTTGTTTTTGATCATGTAATAGTTTGCTATTCTATGTTGCAAATAAACGTTAGTTTTAGACGATATGTAGTCTATATAATGCATATTATTATGGATGGAGGCAGAAAAACCAGGTTGAGATTACTGCACCAAGTGAGAATTTTATTTTCCTTGGTCAGGTTATGTACAGTCAGTCCAGCTTGGATTTACAAGGCTGACAATTAATACTGAACAAACAATAACTCAAACTATGAATTATGAAAGAGCTGCAGCATCTGAAACCGACCACAATGAACATTTGAAAGATAAACAGAACCACAGTGCTTCAGTTTCAGCTTCACAGTTTGTCGTGTCTTTCATGTATTATGATTGTCTCTCTCAACTCAACATATGTTTTTATTAGCAAGTTTTATTTTTATTTTGTTTTTAATCAATTACTAGAAATTTCAGGTGACCCCTTTTGAATTCCAGGTGACCCCATGTGGGGTCCTGACCCCAAGGTTGAAAAACACTGACATGCTCCCACCGTTCACGGATTGGATTGAGGTCCGTGACTGGGGGGGCATTTCAACCAGCACATTGTCCCCTCCTGTTGCAAATTTGTTTTCGGGGGGCAGCAGGTACTCAATGATAATGTGAGGGTAGCTCACTTTCACTTTCACTTTCTCACAGCTTTATCTACAGAGCTATATAATCTACCACATCCTCCACATACAGGTCCGTTGGGTTACTTGTAGAAGTATACCCCCACCCCACTCCACCCAGATTTTTTCGGGCATTGGGGGGGCGCTAGTAGGCTGATGATGCCGTTAGTGGGGCTTTGTTCAAAAAAGGTTGAGAAACCCTGATCTAACACATAAAACGAATGTCAATGTATCTGAACTTGACTAAAAACGAGTGACACCAGGTTTTTGTGTGTAATAGTGCTGAAAACTTCATTTCCCAAGATTCAATGCTCCTTCACAACATTGTCTTTTTAGATCTTTTGTTACTATTTTGCAGTTTGGCTTGCTGGAAGTTCTCTGATGTGAAAATCTCCCACTCGTCATGACAGACAACTTCCAAGGAGTAAAATCACCCTGAAAATGACAAATTTTGACAGACACGACTTTTTATACCACTACTTATAAGGAGATTAAGTCATTTCAATACTGTGAAGTTCTCCATCATGTACAGTCTACTCTCGTTAAACCGCCCGCCGTTATACCGCCATTTTCGCTCACCGCCGACCAAAACCATTGCACAAAAATCCCCAATGCATTATTCCATTAGATACCGCCATTTCCACCTATCGCCATCCGCCAGCCCAGTTCCATGCACAAACAACACTTATACCATTGATTTCCCGACCGTTATACCGCCAGCGTGATTGCCATCGAGTACACATAAATTTTAACAATGCACTGAAACAAACGCGCCAGATGCTGATCGCGACAAGCTACGAGTAGGTCTACGGAACGGCCACCGTTCATTTATCGCAGAACACTCAGTAGGTCAGGATGTCGGGAAGAGGACGTGGGATTAAGCCAAAGCCTCAAGATGATGGGGTGTCATTTCCCGACACGGTATAATAATGCTTAAAATGTTTCCCCACTTAAAATGATCCCTTACAACATAACAGAATCAAGATTTATTTAGAAACGCAATTAGAACGGGTTAACGGAGGCAGCATAGACATCATATAGTAAAGACATGCACATTATGGACGCAACCCGTTGTAACGCCATTTTCGCTATACCGCCAATTTGGCCGTGAACGGAAGTTGGCGGTATAACGAGAGTAGACTGTACATGTTCAACCAAAATAATTTCTCTGTGACATCATTTTGCAGATACACAGTTGTAACCACCTTCACTTAATGCTGCTCAATAACAAGCCAAACAACCCAGATAAGTTTTTTCCCCCTTTCCAAAACAATGTTGTATTGTGTTAGTCTTATCTACACTGTAAAAAAAAAAAATCCTGTTGTTTTATACAGAAAAAAAATTGCCAGCTGTGGTTACCAGAACAATACTGTAAAAAACACATCAAATATATTTACTGAGTAACATGTAGATTTAACATTATAAACATGTATATTTAACAGTGGATGTAAGTGGGCTGCACTTTTATAGTGCATTTTATATGCCTTTATGGCTTGGAAGGACGTTTTGACATGTGGACAGTCAGAGCCAGGATTTGATCCGTCGGCCACTGAATGTCCGCTCTACCAACTGAGCCATTGCCACCAGTTCTCTTACATGTTTAAAATGTTAAATGTTTACTTTAGAAAAAAAAAAAAGAAAAAAAAAAGGAAATAGGCTGTTATTTCAACATTGTGGTCTTGCAATTTAAACAGCACCACATTGTTTTTCAATTTACATTTTTATTTTCTCAAAACAAAAGAAATACATAGTTTCTATGTACAAATCTGGTTTTGTTAACATACTCTTCCAGTAAAAACTACAGCTATATTTGATTTAAGCGTTAACACAAAAATCTTTTCAAATAAACAACTTTGCATTGTATTTTCACTTACAGTTTTTTATGCTGCAATTTTACAACTTTTTGGTGTTAATTCTGGGGTCATTTTTTTTTACAGTGTACAGCACTGGCACTGTGTTAATGAAGTGCAGAGATAGAACTGGATATGGGAGACTGACTGTTTAGATTGGGAAACCCCTAGCAGTAGAAATACATACTGCACATTTAAGATAAAACTGAATTAACCAAAATATAAATAAAAGCTGAGACAGATGTGTGCATGTAATTTTTTCCCCAAATGTAAGTATGTATATGTGTAATTTTACTTCATACAATGGTAAAAAAAAAAGTATTGCAATAATACATACATGATGCATGACATCCTGTTTAGCTTGTGTCACATCTCAGTGCATTCAGTATTAAGTTGTCAAGCATCTGCTCTAGTAAAGCAACCCCAAAGCACTTGAATGTCAAAAGCCAATCATTAAAAAACATCACATCTGTCCATATTCTAAATGATGCATGTTGCTTTGCCATTCAGAAAACAAGTTTTTCAGCATCGCCCTCTAACTTCAAAGCATGCTGACGTTCTGCCAAAGGAGTCTGTTGGTTTTCTGTCGTAATTGTAGTGTATGATGAAAGGTAAAGTAGCAACAGTTATTTACTTGTTACTCAATGTGCCAACAGCGCAGCCACAGATGTTTTTGTTTCTATTATCTGTCTCATTGAATCTGTGCCTCCGATCATCTGATAAATGTTTATTTATGAGTCCCACATCTAATGGCACAGTTTGAAAGAGCATATCATATAACTCCATTCTAATGACATAACCTTTTACCAAAAATAACCATGTGTTTACCTATAATCAAGATTTCCTTCCAGTAATAAAAGAACATATATTAAATGCCTGCAGCGAAGAAAAATTTGTAAGCTTTATGTTGCTGAGGTGATGTTTGACTGTCACCACTTAATTGCATTTCCCATGGTGCACTCAGCTGAGAAGACTTTGAAAGACAGGTTGCAAACTGTTGGGGGATAGGAAAGTTTGATATTGGAAAAATAAAAGTTTTGGCTTGTAATCTTAGTCTGCAAAGGAAACAAGATCCTGATGATGTATCATTTTGTCATCTATCAAAGTATGTTCATCTACTATGGATTAGCCAGTGTAACAAACAGACACAAACACAATCAGTTAATTCACTTGAATGAGATTTATGTAAGAGAAAATCCGTCTTTTAATTTACATAAGCTCCTCCAGGCGGGACTGATCCTGAAATGTTCCCCTGACCCGTGTTCGTCATGTTAAGTACAACGCCAGGTAACATTTCTGCATGAGTTACATTGAGTCAGTCACATGTGAGGGGACATTACCGGAGGATCCATTGGGAGACGTGACAGGCTACTGGCTGTTTGCCTGCTCAGCCTCCTCTGCCAAAGTAAACAGGTGAGCTTCTCATCTTTTCACACCTCTGCCTGCTCCTGACAGAGAATCACATGGAACAGGACCAAGAAGAAGCACATCAGACACTGTGGACTAGTTTGGCCTACTTACAGGTAGAAAAGGTGTTTTGATAGCCTCTACGCTGCACCTAACCAAACCTGATATTTCAAACAAAACTTCTACGAGAATTCACAGCTTTGTAAAAATGTTTTCAAGTTGTTAAGGTTAACGCGTGGGTCTTAACTTCTGGCAAGAAACGCCAAAAAAAAGATCAAGGCTGGTTAAGCAGACCGCCTCCTTGTTTACATTCCTACGTGATGTCCCACTCAACATATTTCATTTGACACCACAAATCAATATTAGGAGAGATGAAGTGGGAAGGAACTCATGAAATTCAAACATTTCTCTGGTGTATATTCCAATTCGCTTGACCTTTTGATAGGGTCAACAGTGCTACGTCAGTCACAACGCAATCGCTTTGTGTTTATTTTCCCCCAACATTTGTCACATACTTGTGCTGAAAAGCAGGCCGGTGCAGCTGCCTGCTGGGAACCTAAGATGTGATATAAGCAGCACACAATACCTGGCCATCAGAAACTGACAACCTTTGAACTGTCACTCCTTGAAACGACTGAATCTGCCGAGGCTAAACAAGACGTGTCAGGCTAAACAAGCTGGCGTGTAAGCAGACGTTTGGAAGGCCACAGACAAATTCTTTATTAAGAAACTCTGACCATACACAGTTTCAGAGATTTACCCACACTCACCTACTGTACGTGCGCCCACGTGCACATGCACACACACTAAACACTCAGTACACTCACAACCTACCCATACAGCAGTGACTTCAAAAGGAACAAGGAGATAAAACAAAATGAATTGCAGACACATCAAGCCTCCCATGCCCTTTAAAGCTTAATTATACCTGTTGGGGTGATGAGAGACACATCACAGAACCTAGTGATTAATAAACAAACGGCGCATCCCAAAAAGTGTCTGACAAGTCCCTGCTCATCGCCCCTCACACTCACAGTCTGGGCTCAGGTGGAGTACACATATCAAAGTGTATCAAACAGGAATGAAACTAGCCCGACCTCGGCCAAGGCTCAACCCCCCCCCCACCCCCCCATCCTCCATGTCCTCGTCTCTTGGCCGTCTTCTTCCTCCACCTGTCTGTCTGAAGGCCGATGAGAGCATCATCTAGACACGTGCTTCAGAGCGCCAGTCGCTGTCTGAGCTTTCATCTTTCATTGCCAGGCCCAGATCACTCGACTGGGGCTTTGTACCCGCCGACGGGGTAAGTGTTGTGTTTGCTGGGGTTTTGTAAACAGACACACCTTTTGTGAAAGATGATGTGAATGAGATGAAGTTACTAACTGCCGCAGCTCACCGGCTGTTGCTGAAGGAAGAGGCTGACCCGAGTCTGAGGGCATATTAGATTGCCTTGTCTTGAAAGGGGCTTGTGTGGAGTGAGCTTCCAAACTGCACCTAGCTTATCTGAGCTTAAACAGTAGAACAGTAAGCACTTATACATAAAAGAAAACACCACTAATAATACTTGCGAGTGAGGGGAACTATTTTCTTCTGACAAACCTTCCGTCAAGACAAAATTGAGCTGTCATTGGGGCTCTGCTTGCAAAATGTAATCTCAGTGCCATTATGCAATACCCCCTTCATTAAAATAGCACTGAAAGTCAGACTGTAACTCACAGATTTCAGCTATGTTTTCCATGTGCATGTCTACACAGAATAAATACACCACAAACATTTGCACTAATATCACAGAGAAACCATTTTTAAAACCATTAAAAGCCCTGTTTACAATGAAAAAACTACCACTGCATTACGTTTCACATTTACATTCAAGTTTCACCTCGATTAAACTGAAAATTCACATAAAAGATGACAGAATGAGGCCATTAGCAACTGTTTATTGTTTTGTCAGACTTTAGGTATTTCTTAAGTCCCTCTCCAGTCAGTGCGCTGGCAATACACGTCCCTCGCTCTAAGCTGCTTTGGCCAAACAAATGTGATTTAGCCTAATCATTTCACTCGAACAAGATGGTATTGTTTGAGGTGTTTTTCCACTTGCAACTGTGCTTAATTTGCATAAAGGGAATTATGGACAAATCACATAATGAAAATGTTTAACCTACACTGACTCCTGTTCTTAATTTTGTCATTAATTTACATTTTATGGAAAAAAGAAAGGCAAACTATTACACCAAAATGGCCATTACTGTTGTTGGATGAAGCTGCTGTTTTGTTTTTTTGTTGTTGTTGTTTTTTTTAGCAATATTGGTTATGAGTAATTTGCTGATACACTGATTACTCAATAATTGTACTGTAGAATTTTGATCCAGTCACATAAATGAAGTTTCCTCAGGTTTTAAGTAAATTTTGGGTGGTTGCTAACTGACAGATTTCATCCCAGCCCCTCCCCCAAATACTTTTGATACTAAAAAACATGTTATTAAAACTTTAATAGCAACTGAATAACTACCATCAAACTGTAATAAATCTTGGAGCGATTTGTATCTTTAAAGCTATTATTTCACAGGTTAGATGCTTAATAATAGTAATTAGCTTCTATTAGCACTAGCTTATTATTATATTCATATTGATAGTTTTAACAGCTTCTTATCAATAGTTTAATTTAATTGTTAACGTCTGAAACACAAGTGGACAAAAATATTCACACTGAACACCTTTTAGTGTGTTTTCTCACCCCTTTGCTGCTACACTGAAAATCTTACGATGCTTTATAATATGTATAGAGCTTTTAAGTGCAGGAAAAATATCCCAGATAACTGCTAAATCCTTTCTAAATTCAACCATTCACTCGATGTGTGGTTTATTTAGTCATTTAATTAGTTATAATAGCATAATAGCTGTGTCACGGTGAAAAAACACACTGCATAATGCCTTACTAATTTTATTTCACCCTGTTGTTGAGATATAAAATCCGATTATTAGGTGTCACATGACAGTTGTTGTCATAACTACTGGCTATTAGGCGAGTGTCTGTGTTGTACTGGTGGGGACTGCTGATAGATTAGGACCAAATGAAAGGGCTGACAGAGACACTAGAAGTGCGGTATACTATAAATGATCATGCCTTACCATTGATTTAACTAATGATGAGTGCTCTGAGTGCAACAATAGTAATTTTGTCATAAAGCTGTCAGCAGTTAATCAATCTGTTAAGGGTTTTCCTCCTTCAATGTAAGATTTATTAAATGTTCATGTAGGCCTGCCCAGGCACGCACAAGTCTGTCTACTCAAAGCAAGTCTAAATGTTTTAAAAGAAGTCTCACTTTGATGTTCCTATTTGTCACAGCCCCCGTCATTATTTTATACTAGCTGCTTATGAAATTAAGGTGACATAATTGTGTATTTTTTTTTTTTTTTTTTTTAACATGTAGAGTTGACAAGACAATTTCTGTTTCTTTCACCTGTGTGATGGCTTTATTTGGATCTGGGGTTTGAATAGTTTGTCTGAGCTCCTCAGGCTGTGTCTCGTATAGCCAAGACTTGCACAGCAGATGCCTAAAGGACTTTGTAGGCCTGCTGGTACATCTGCCAACAATAGGAATTTCCCCAGTTTACACAACTCCAACACAAAGCTGGGTTATCTCTAAAGATTTAGCCTCATTGTTTCCTTTTTGGAGGGTTCATGCTAGTGAAGTGTTTGACTGCTGCTACCACAGAATCTATTAACTAAACCAACTTAATCTGCAGTGATTAATGTAATGAACATAATTCACCATGCAGTTTTGTAATTACATCCCCTTTCATACTGAAAAATAAAATTGTAAACTTATGGCATGACTCATAACACCTCTGTTGTTATTTCTATACCTTTTTGTGCAATATGTGTTTAACATTTACCTTGTTGTCTCAGGGTAAATAATGATAATAAGTATAAAATTAAGTCAAAAGAAAACATGACAGTTATGAAATAATACAACTACAGAAAAAGTAAAGCTCATTGTCCAAACCTGTCATTACATGAGGTAAAAAAAACAAAAAAAACAAAACTAAAATCTCACCAAAAAGCTGATCTGAAATGTAACTAATATTTATAATGATGTATGAAATTATTGTTTTTGCTGTTGGTGCTTGCTCCTGGTGATCTAACTCTGTCACTTTGAAGTCAAATATTAAAGTGCTGTTTAATGTGGTCATGAGGTGTTCATATATTGCCTTCTGACTGCACTCAGCTCCTCTTAAATACATAGTCAGAACTGTAATTTTTACAAGTTAAGGCAAAATGCACTCTAAGTACAGTATCATAGTTTCAAATGGCTGGGATAACCATCTCATTTTGTATATATCATTTGATATTCTGTGAGAAGCAGCAGCGGCAGCCATCCTTTCTCTCATCGAGTTATTAAAACATATAATCATAGATTTTGTGAATGAAACGACTCACTGTTGAGTCAAAATGGCAGGTATGAAGCACTTACAGTGTTATAGAACTGACAAGCCTCCAGGAGTGAGTGTGTTATTTAGAAAGCAGAGCGTTTTCTTTCAGACAGGATATGAACATAGGTTCACTTTGACATGACAGAGCTCAGAAAAAACAAACACTGTGATCAACAAGCTGATATAAGGCTAATAGGAAGCAAGCCTGTGTTCTTTAATTGCACTAAGCACACATTTTAACATTTTGGAGGTTGATATTTGTAATGATACTCTAAGCTTTTGGAATAGGCTTAAAAGAAAAAGTGCAGATAAGCTCACATGCAATAACTGTCTTGGTTTTATCTCTATTTTTACCTCTGTTTCAATACATAAACTTAAATTGAGTCTATAAATACACCTGTTTTGACACAGTTTGTCTCAAAATAACCGGTTCACAAGCTTTCATGTCTTTCTATCCTTTATCTTCTTAGAGTGGTGGCATCAAAGCTAAAAGCACTGAACCTCTAAAATAAAGACACTCTTGAGTTGAAGCCTTTTCTGTCAGGTTTTGTCTGCAGGTCTCATCTGACGAGCAGATAATGAATAGTAGCCGAACAGTACTGGTAACCGGGCGCAGACCACCACAGGCCTCCTCTGCGTCTCTACCAATATGAAGCGCCTTGGTGTGTTATGAGAACAGGATAGCTCTTGAGACGCTCGCCTTTCACTCCTGAGATAGTGCGTAAACAGTGCAGGGGCCGACAGATGGGCCTCAGCAAACTGGTCCCGTTGACCTTTCAACCCCACTGTCCAGCGCTCCCCTCCTCTCTATAAGAAACTGCAGTGGAATTCCAAGGAGATTATCATCCTTTATGTCCCTTGGTTTGCTACCCATTTCAAGCGGCGAACATACAGAATACGCCAGGAAACGCTGTTCGCATTCCCAGGATCCTTGCACAGAGGGAGAGAACATAGTGTTCTGCTTAAGTAATCGGTTACTCAAAAGTTACAAACATCAATAGAAACTTATGCATCTTAATGTATGGTTACTAGTGTAAGAGTCTAATCTGAAAATGTACACTTTGGCTGAGCTGAAGTGCTGATTTAAAGCAAAGTTGCACAAATACCTGCTCTTACAAATAAATAATGGGCCCATACTGATTGGCACAAACCCACCTCTTTTGTAATATTAGTGTATAATAACGCACATTCAGCTTCCTACTGTAGGACTGCTGTTTACCTGTTCACACTATATGTATGTGCTGAGTGGTAATGAGAGAGTCGTCTGTCTGAGTGAGGGATTTGAACTTGTACAGTGAGACAGAAGAAAGGGGAGACTAGCAATTTGGAAAATTATCACTTGTGATTGCCTCAAGCTATACTTTTGTATATTCTTGTTCTTATTTTCACCCTATTTCCTGGTATAAGCAGGGCCTGCCCAGGGTTTTAGGGAAATAGTAAATAGTGGCTACTGTCGGCGGTTGTTTCATTCATAACTTTTTTTTTTTTTTTTGGTGGTGGTGGTGGTGGGGGGTAAATTAGCTTAATGATAATAGCAGATTCTGTGCTCACTCTACAGGTTCTTCATGCTTAAAAATGCATCTCAAAACAGAAAAATAACACTCTCTGCACACAGCATTATGCATGTTGGTCTTATTGACAATTACTGTCAATATCTCCTGCTTTTGATTGATTTTCTTAAGTCATTCAGTGCATCCCTGCTCCTTAGTGAGGTCATATTTTCCGTTTTTTGTTAACTGTAATGCTACATTGTAATTTAAGGGAATGAATTTGAAGATTCAAGATAGAAAGTCTTCAATTACTTGAGTGATGAAAGATTGTAGTCCAAAACTTTCCATAAAACTTCACTGATGTTTTACCCCTTGAAGGCATGAGAAGCCATCTTGTTTTCATTCTAAGGGGAAAAAACTGCTGAGTTTTCTTAGATGGTTCACATAAACCTTTGTACTTATATACAGGCACTTTATGCACCTGTTATTTAGCATCTTTGAATGTCAGGAAGTCACCCATTCTATCGGCACAAAGACTGCTGATTAATTTTACTCTGCTACTTAAAAATATCCTGGCATCCAACTCAGTGCAGCACAAACACAAATATTATTATTTAATATGGTCTGTCTGACTGCTTTATGTCAGTGTTGGGAAGTAAACATTCATGTAGCATAGTTTAGCTGATCCTCGCAGAGGCATTTTTTGCATTCCTTGTTGAATTTTAATCTGCTTTGCATTTTTTTCATACAAGGAGTGGGAAACAATTCTCTTTAAGCTGGTCAGGTCAGCATTGTGGTTTGTTTTCCATGCCAAGTGCAAGGATTTAAACTCCTGTGAGAAATGACTAATGGATGCAATTACACAACAAACTCTGAGCGTTTTCTGTTCAGTTTTATCGGAAAAGCTACACATGGATATACCGGACACACATTTACTCAAAAGCAAAAGGCAAGGCAGGCAGATGTTGCACTGTGAGTTCACTGAAGTTTACTTTCCCAACATTATATTATTTGCAATGCTCATCCTCATCTCTCAGTATCAATATTTTGCATTCATTCTCTGGAGGAGACGTTCAATCATGTAGTTTTGTAGGAAAGCACACTCACTTCTATAACAATGCTGATTAACAGAACATTTCCCTTTTGTAGCCAACCACAAAGAGCGACTCTTAGCGTCTCTGTGGCTGAGTCACCACACAGCTTGGGCCCCATTCATGTTTTTCCCATGTTGCAATTTACTCACTGAATTAGGCCTGCACCAAAAAAAGTGTTTCAGTCCCAATTATCATCTGGCAAGGAAGAGAGGCAGTCTGACAGGGGTGGGGGGTGAGATACTTAAGCCTTTTCACTAGTGCTGCCTTGTTTCCCCTGTTCCTCTCCTTGAGAGAGTAATGTGTTTCCACACACAAAAGGAGGATCTTCAGAGATATGCCAAGAGTCTGGAGAGTGTGTTTGCTGGACCTGTGAAGAGACCTCTTTAGGAGGCTTTGAGGACAATGGAGCATGGGCACCGGCCGTGGTTTACTTTGTCCACGCCAAGCATTTCACACGCACCCGGGGCAACAGCCGGTCTGAGTAAAGGCACAACATTAGTCTGAGTTATTGAAAAGGCCTTTTTCATCTTTGTCACCCAATCAGTGCAATGATCACTCTGAGGGAGTTATGTTTGCAGGATTTTTTTTTCTATTTCTTGAGACTCCTACTACATTCTTTAACTACAAACTGCTTTTATAGTGGTTTTTTCATGTTAATGCTAAATCTTATATTTATGTTATAATTTATTATATATTTGCGGTATTATTGTAAATTATTCACACTATCCATTTCCTACATTTATACTATGTCGCCAGATAATAGCGCTATTTAAAAGAGTTAAGTGAACAAGCAGAGGATGTAATTCTAGATTTGTCAGATTGTAAAGAGGAAGAACAATGATCTTAATCACATGTGGACATTCAGGGAATCTATGGTTTCTATCTATTGTAATCCCATAACATTCATTTTATTTGTAGTCTTTTGAATAATTCCACCTCAAATCATTTGGTTGAAGAAGAATTTGTTTCCAACTGACCATCTTTGATTTACAGTGCAGACATACTGAGCCAAATTTGCTCTGAAGCGTGAAACTTTTTTTTGTGTTACAGTTGTCAGCAAGCTGCAATTTGACAAATATAGAACAATGTCTCTTCTTTTACAGAAATTAAAGACATATCTTACCTCAAAGCAACTTCTGAAAATGTCATGCATCTCTCATGGTTCAAAAGTGAAGGACTTACTGAGCTCATCTTTTTCTGTATCACTAGTTTTTACAGTAAAATCAGTGTTACACAAAGCAGTGTTACAAAGCCCCAATATCTAAAAAATTAATGAAGATGTGAGGCTGAAATTCTGCACAGTGTTTATTAAGACTAAAGACATTTTCTGAAATCAGAAATCAGAGTTGGTCAATTGAGAGACCTGCAGTGATTATAATGGAAAAACAGTCATGTTTTAATAGTTGATAGTATTCCATCACAAAATATTACATGTATGAAGCAATATGGTACTGCGCATTAATTCAGTGGTGATTATTGTTTAGTGAAATGCTGTGCTTTTATGGTAATTATCACCCATGTCATTCCTCCTAAACATCCTAAACTGACGTAATGAGGACAAACGCATCATTTTCAGTCCTGCAGCAGATTCTGAATCGTCATTACTCCCCTTTCCATTTCCCATTCCACTGATCTGTTTTCAGTTTCAGTCCGATCCCAGGGTTTGGTTTTTAAGAAATTTTCAATGAATATCTAAACCACATAATCTAAACCTAAAACATGTATGATATAAAAGAATATTGTTTATTTCAGATTGACAAATACCCTGAGCTTATACTGATAAATACTGAAATGGGAATCTTTCAGGTTTGCAGCCTGTGTTTTCCATCAATGGTCATAATAATCAGGTGTAAATAAAGGTTTTAGCTGAACAGAAACTGGTCTGCATAATGCCACATGTTTTGATATAAATAGAAATTTTGATTTTTTTACGAGTTTACTGACGACAAATAAGTTGTTCAATGTTTTATGTTTATATCATCCTTATTTTTCACACTGGAAAAAACAGAATTTTCAGCACTCCCACAAAGCCCAGTATCTGTCTGTGACCTTAAAAGTCATCCTGTATGCCAGGACAACAACAACACACCCACCTATGCATCAATCATCTGAGACAACCCATAAATGCTTTGTTATGAACAAGAAACTGATAACGGTGGCAGCAGAGCTCTTAAGAAAACACAACCACACAAGCACAGCTTCTATGCAGCATTTTCAACCAATGTTGTGTTAAATATTAATCTCACACACTTTAGAGCAGCATTCCTGTGCGATCACAGTCGAGGCAACTTGTGGAATGCAACTTTAAGCCCTGAAACTGTACTTCCTGAATATGAACAGAGGCAGGCTGGGTAAAGGCCCACAGAAACCTTTTACCCTCTATCTCTCAACAGGTGGCTCTTCTTCCTGATCCTTAAATTACTGCTCTCCTGTGAGACCCTCAATGAGGGATGGGTTGGACAAATATGATTGTCATTGTTGTATTCTCTGTTTGATTTAAGACTACAAAAGCAGCATGACAGCTTGCACTGACATTTGGACTTAAGCTTTTGAAGACCTTTTAAGTTCATGAGGTGAAGGTGTGACTGTATCCAATACCCAAACAAATAATAGCCCGACCAATCCCATGATACACGTCTTGAGTGAGCATGTGCGGGCAGAGCTGTGGTAGTCCTTGTGAAATATCTTGATATAAGCCCCACTTGCCAGACCACATAATTAGCTTTTGACCTACATTTGTGCCAAAGCTTTTTGTACATACACTACAGGTCAGTTTCACTCACACTCTGACTCTCCTCTCTAATAAACCTCTACTCTCGGGCCTGATGCTGTTTACCGGACAAAACTATATCTTTCAATTTTATTAACAGCTGTTAATGGTTGTACGAACATGAAGTGAGTTGAAAGGATGTTTGTGCATGACTCATTACCACTGTACATAGTAAAAAGTCTTCTTTGATGATGTGATGGTGTAGGTGGACAGGTCTGCTGAATGGTGAGCTTCTCTGTGTACTTTGAAGTCTGACAAGGTGTGTGAAAATCTGCTTCCTCTGTAAACACACAGAATAACGCAACACAACACAACCTTCTTAAACCCTCTTAAAGTCACAGCAAGACATCAAATAATGTAACATGAAAGGTAATGTACTGTAATGTACAATAATGGGATCTAATGTGACATGTCGTGGTTCAGTTTGCGTTGTTTCAAGCAATTTTGTGCCTGTTCACATAGAAGATGATGGCAAAATGCAATATACTATTAGGATCAGGAAAATCTGCCTATAATGCTCAAAAAAACTGTGACCCATAGATCAATACAGTACTGTACACTGTAAAAAAAAATCCTGTTGTTTTTACAGAAAAAAACTGGTAGCTGTGGTTTCCAGAACAATACTGTAAAAAACACATCCAACTGTAAACATATTTACGGAGTAACATGTAGATTTAACTGGTAAATGAACTGCACTTATTTAGCTCATTTTCTCCACCTTCATAGCATCCAAAGCACTTTCCAAAGCCACCAGGTCTGACTGGAAACAATTTAGGGTTCAGTGTCTTTTCATGGACACTTTGACATGTGGACAGTCGGAGCCGGGATTCGAACCACCAACACTTTGGTTATTGGACGAGCTGCTCTACCAACTCTACCAACCCATTAATTTTACAAATTTAAAATGTTACATTGTTAAATGTTTACTTTTTTTTTTATAGCTTTTATATAAATATATAAAAAAAAGCAAATAGGCTGTTATTTCAACATTATGGTCTTGCAATTTAAATGGCACCACATTGTATTTCAATTGACAGTTTTATTTTCTAAAAACAATAGAAATACATCATTTCTACATACAAATCTGGTTTTGTTCACATACTCATCCTGTAAAAACTACAGCTATATTTGATTCACTCGTTAACACAAAAATCTTTTCAAATAAACAACTTTGCATTGTATTGTCACTTAGAGTTTTTTTTATGTTGAAATTTTACAACTTTTTGGTGTTAATTCTGCAGTCATTTTTTACAGTGTACAAAAGTCTTAAGCCAACACTAGGTTTTGTTGGTTTAGTAAAATTATAATAACCACACATTTGCATTTCCCAGTCTCTGTGTTAAGAGATAATTTGGATAAATGGGAAATATGTAAATCAGTAAAAAAAAAAAAAAAATTTCAGGACATAGTGTAACCTTCCTTTGCACTTAACATGTTTTTAACCCTTTTGTACAGACAATAAGAGATTTATTGCATTATTTTTCTGATGTTTTATTCCAGGTTTCATTCAACACATGTTAGATGTTTCTGTTTGTGCTGCTTCATGTCATGGGGTCAGGGGTCAAACTAAATATTCACTTAAACCTTTAAAACCCATCTAGTTTCAGTTTTTTTGTGTCTTTTAAGGCTGTGCACATACAGTCGGGGGGAAAAATTTATTAGACCACCCCTTGTTTCTTCAATTTCTTGTTCATTTTAATGTTTGGTACAACTACAGGTACATTAGTTTGGACAAATATAATGATACCAATAAAATTAGCTTGTAAGAGTTTAATCTAAGAGCTGATATCTAGCCATTTTTCATGTTTTCAGGATAATAACCAAAATCACTTAAGTTCTTATATCAATAGCTATGGCATTATACTGCTAAAACAGTGCTTTTAGACATTCCATGTTTTCTTTCCTTTCTGTTTTAGTCATATGATACACACAGGAGTTAGTACTTGATTGCATAACTATTGTTTTTGATGACTTTTGATGGTCTAATAATTGTTTCTCCGACTGTGTCTCCTGTATTTTCAAGACAAGACAATGAGAAATAAACAGGTATGCTCACTTAAACCCTGCAAAAACAACAAAGCTAAAGGTTGCCTAAGACTTTTGCACAGTACAGTATACTGTGTTTCTAGCTAGAACACTTGTTAATGGATCATATGTCAGTGTGGTTCCCATACTGGTCAAAATATTGACCTGAGAAGTCATACAAGTAAAAGGTAGAGCTGCCATTTTTTATTACAAGCTCTATAGATTTCACATTGCTTAACAAATTTTAATTAGTTGTTTTATATTAAATTGTTCATGATCTGTGTGTAGAATAACAATACATTTTGCTCTGTTTAGTTCTATGTGTTTTCAGGCCAGTCTTGATGGTGGGTACATTGACATACGACAATAACAAACCCACAACTGACCAATGTTCTGTCTACGTTAATCACAGGTGTCAAGTAATGAGGTACAAATACTTTGTTACTTTACGGAAATAGAAATTTTGGTTGTCTATACTTTAGTGGAGTAATTATTTTTCAGCCAACTTTTTACTTCTACTCTGTCTTCTACTTCTGTACATTCTACTCCTTACATTTTAAAAATAGCCCTGTTACTCCTATTTCATTTCGGCTTGTTTTTATTCTGACTTGTCATCGTACAAATAAAAAAAAACAAAAAACAAAAAAAACCAACCAGATAAATTGTGCCATCTGAATAGAGTGAATTGGATTGTGGTTGGATGAGAAGTATAAGCATGTACCATTCCGACACCCTATTGCACAGGTGTCAAACATGAGGCCCAGGGGCCAAATCCAGCCCGCCAAAGGGTCCAATCTGGCCCGAAGGATGGATTTGTGAAATGCAAAAATTACGCTGAAGATATTAACAATCGAGGATGTCAAAATCATTTTAATTCAGATTCCACATACAGACCAATTAGATTATAAGTGGGTCAGACCAGTAAAATACTATCATATTAAACCCATAAATAATGAAAACAGCAAATTTTATCTTTGTTTTAGTGTAAAAAAAAGTAAAATTACATGAAAATATTTATATTAAAAAACTGTTATTTTACAAAAAATGTGAATAACCTGAAATGTCTAAGATAAGTAAATGCAATTTTACCAGTATTCTGCCTGTTATTAAATGTTTCGTGCATTTGTAAATGTAATGTAAGTTGTAATGCATATGTGTAAAGAATAAACTGATGATCTGAGTCATAATATTGTTAAAATTATTGTTGTTTTTCTTAAGACGTTTCCAGTTGTTAATATTATTCATGTTTTTGTAGATGTAAACATTATCAGAATTTAATTTCACTTTTTCACTATTATTATTTTACTGGTCCGGCCCACTTCAGATCAAATTTAGCTGAATGTGGCCCCTGAACTAAAATGAGTTTGACACCCCTGCCCTATTGGTTTGTACGTAATCCATCACATCTGCACATGACGCAAATTACGTCACACTCCAGCAAGGACATAGTAGACGTATGTAGCCTAATATGAAGATGTCTGTGGGAGAGACTCAAGGGAACTAAAGCGAAATGTCCCACCCACTGTACTGTATATAGACAACCATACGAGGGCCATTGTTACTAAGCCTGCCCTGGGTACACCCAGTTTCTTGTCCAGTGTTTTTATCTTGCATCCGTTGCCCTCACAGATTCCTGCAGCTAAGCTTGGATGTACATTTACATTCCAATAAAGGTTATTGATAACATGCCTCTGAAGTTTGACTTTTTGCACCATTCCAATACTTATATTCAACTAGTCATAATATTTTCTGCATGAAACACATGTTAATGCTCAATAGTGCACATATATGGTTCTTTAATACATTTGCATTGTACTAAAATGTGTTCATTTTCAATGAGCATATATGCAGCTGAAACAGGTAGCCTAGTGCATCATAAATGCTTCAACATTAACATTTTAATATAACATTATAATCATTATGGCCTTTAGAAAAATGTTTTTTGGGGAGGTGGGGTAGTGCACTATAGGCCCCTGTGGCACCGCCTAAGCCAGGGGTCAGCAACCCTGGTCCTAGAGAGCCAATATCCTGCATGTTTTAGATATATCCCTCTTCCAACTGTTATGGAAATGTTCAACTGATAACCCACACACAAAGAGGAGGAGAGAAAGTTAGAGTTAAAATAAATGAATGCATTTATTGAGAAGTCAATCACAGAGAAACTCTGTAAGTGAAGTCTGATTAAACAAGAGAAAACTAAAGATTATATAGAACCAAATCCAACCCCCTCAAACTATGATGTCATTCCTTACGTACATCGTACCACCCCATACTACTCCTTCTCTGCTCCGGGAAGAGGTCATGATGACCTCTTCACTCTAACCTTGCTTGGATCCAATCTGGAGTGCAGGCGACATCCTCTATCTACACATTCAGACATTTAGGTGTTTGGGTTTTAACTCAAGGCAAGAACTCTGTTCCTGGGTTGGGGGTGTTACAGAGTGGTAAACATCACACATAATGAATAATGACTCAGCATTTAAAGAAGATGTACTAACAGTATAAAATATAAAGAGTATAAAATATAAAAAGTAAATTTTTCCACCACACAACACACCTGATTCAAATGATAAGCCTGTCATCAAGCGCTGCAGAAGCCTGATAATGACCATCAGGTGTGCTGGAAGAGGGAAACATCTAAAACATGCAGGATAGTGGCTCTCTAGGACCAGGGTTGCTGACCCCTGGCCTAAGCTTTTGTCCTAATGGCATTTTTTCCCTTACATTTATTTTTATACTTTAAGTAGTTTTGAAACCAATACTTTTACACTTTTACTTGAGTAAAAAGATTGAGCTGATACTTCAACTTCTACAGAAGTCTTTTTAAACCCTAGTCTCTATACTTCTACCTGAGTAATGAATGTGAATACTTTTGACACCTCTGACATTAATACGTCTACATGGAGGACATCCAAAGGACAATAAACCAGGAGGACATCCAATAAGGGAAGACGTGATACAACATCAGAAACACACCAGTAAGAAATACTAAAAGGCCATCCATTTTTATTCGTCTTTTTCTTTTTAAATTAATATCAAGTGGGAAACAAGCCAGGGAATATTTTGTCAGGTGACAGTTGAGGTCAAATATTTGGAATAATGCACCACTCAGTTCCAATTCATTAAAAAGAATAATCTGCAACATAACTTCTGTGTTCGATATGAAACAAAACTACACTGTGAAATGCACGACTACACATGTAATGATGTACACAATGCACCGCAGTGAAGTGTATTACCAGAAACATCCATGATGAAACATCCATCAACTTGTGTGACATGAAAGTACATTTGACTGAATAAGGCAACGTGTTACATTCCATTATGACACATGAAATATTATCTCTATATATGATACAACATGTAACATGACAGTTACATGATCTGACATTCTGTGACATGACGTCAACTCAACATGCATGTACTCTTTCATGTTATAATATAAAAAAAAAAGTAGATTTTCAGTTAAATGTTAAGTCTGTAGGCAGATATCAGATGAAAAAAGGGCCAGGATTTGATTTGTTCAAATCTATATATAAAGAAGACCATTATATTCACAGAGCATAGCAACATTTCAGCTTTCATATTTGTGATATTTCAATTGTTATAAGTAGAATTGTTACTGTTGAAACCTTAGCAGTGATTGGTAAATAAAGCTGTCAATCAAATATTTAGCCTCACTACCTGCTTTAAAACAGCTGTGATCGGATAAAAACTTGTATCTTAAGCCTGTAAACAGAGTCAAGAGGAGGTGCGGAAGCCTTGTTATACTGAAAGATAATTGACACTGAAGCTTTAAATGATTTATTTCATGATAAAGTCTCATTTTTGTGATTAAATTTCTTTTTGTTCAAATCAGCACAAAGGTAGAAGGTCAAGTTCAGAGATGACGAAGTGGCCAAAGCAAAATAAACTGTAATTTCTGTGTTAATTCTCTTATAGTCATAGAAAAACAAATCATGACAGTGATAAAAGTAACCTTAAGTGAAGTAAACCTTAAGCTTTCATTGTATTGAAAATGTGACCATTTTCACAGGTGAAAATGGAATCTGTTTTATGACTTTGGCAACTATAAGAGAAAATTAGTTTTGATGTATGGAAACAGCTCTTACACCTGGGCAGGAAATGCAGTCTGGCTTACTGCGTTCCTATGATAATTTAGAAATTCATGATGACACTTGATTATTCACCATAGCACGGCCTACTTTTGTATCTTGTTCGAGCAATAATCTATTTATGCGAGAGAACGCTTATCATGTGTGTAATCCCGGTCTAAATTCTTGCGTTGAAAGAGGATGCAGGCCTTACAGCAGATTAATGCCATGACGATGTGTTCCGCTGCTGATGAGAGCAGTTTAAGCAGTTTCTTTCTGGACGGGGGAAATGTCGGGGTTCCCTGCACAGAGGGACGGGACGGGACGGGGGCGGGGGGGTGCTGGGTGACATGCGTTGCAGAATTCATACTGTTCTTAATGTTCTCACCATAGAGAATAAAGGAGTTGAAAAAAAGAAAAGACAAAGTAATTCAGGCCTCTTTTGTATAAAATCCTCCCAAGAGCTACTCAGCCCATGATTTCATTATCAGTCCGACTTACACTAATCCTCTCAGAGTGGAGTTGGCCCTTGTTAGATGTCTATACTTGGGTATCAAAAACCCTGGGTGTCAATGGGTAGGAGGGATAGGAGTGTCCAATATGCCTAAAGTTTACGTGTGTGTCTGTGTTGGTGCATGTTTGCAAATGAGAGTAGAGTGTGTGTCTGTGTGTGGCTGTGGGTTTTCGTTGTGTGTTTGCAGGTAGGGGAATGCTGGATGTTTGAGATCATCCCCAGATGCTCAAGACTGTTTTGATTTCCCACTTCATGGAGAACGTGAGAGTAATCCCCTCAGGATTCCCCCTCTAGAGGTCTTTAGCTGCCATAAGCCACCATTCAACAGGCAAAACCCGACATGGGCTCTATACAGCCTGCTGGTATTACTGGATGATTGGGGAGGGGAGAAGGCTTAATCTGCCCTGGTGGCTAACCTGTCGCTGAAAAGAAACCTGCAGGGAAGCCAGCCATGAGACTGGTGGACTGACAAAGTATATTGTTCATCCTCTGACTACATTGAAGGAAACCTAGAAAGGATTTGTAAACTGAGGAGTGAATTATAAATTGCTTTATTACTTTCTGAACAATCTTGTTAATAGTTTTCAAGCTTTTCATCAAAGTCCATATAAGCTTAAATCCAACGAGTGCAGTTTATGGTAATAATAATACTGTAAAAGAATGTGGCATACTTTCCGGCTAAGATTTGCTTAAAGGTCTTATTTATGTCTTTGTGCATAAGAAATCAATATAAGTGAATCCCTAAAGGAACTTTGTGTTGGCAAGTGCAAGTTATGCAAATTGACAGGATTTCAGTTCTGTTCAACATGTTGATGGTCATGTGAACTATGTTTTCAGCTCAAAAATGTCCAATTTCATCACAATTAATGCTATATTTTCATGTCACAAATGGCCACGTTATATTTGAACTGAATTGACCTGAAAAACAAATATTCTGTTCTTCTAGATTCCCCAGTTTTTCTTACAAGATTCTTTACTACATATCACATGTTTTATTTTTACAGGTTCAATCTGGAGTATGGTGCTGATCCATCCTGCTTATGTTACGCCAATACATACATTAAGAATGTCACACGTCACTTTTTAAATCAACAGTTTTCTAATAATAAGCATTTTTATAAAGAAATAACAATTCTATATTGTTATTTACTCTTTAGTATGATGATAAACTATACAATAAATAATGCTGATACTAGCTTTTGCACAGGGATCATTTGTGGAAACGGTGACATGGCTGCCGAGCATCAGTATGATGGGATCTGTAACAACCATGTCACATCCGTCCACTGACACATTTTGTGTTTTTGTGTCAGCTGTTATTGTTTTAGATCCACAATACTAACATTTATGAATAAGAGGAGAATTAGCAATAGTAAGTATATAAGTTTATTACTAATAAAGTACTGGTACTGACCAGAGCATCATGGGTAATGTCACATCCATCCACCAGCAAAAGTTTTCACATACACGTGCTATTCAAAATCCAATATTTCTGAAAATAGAGCTTCCACTGTCAAATAATATCAGTAGTCTGTGCACAAATGGATTAGCATTATTTCAACACAGGACCATGCATTTCTTACAACTTTTTTTTTTTTTTTTTTTTGACAAAAATGGCCACTCATTTGACCCCCTAAGTAAATTTTCGCTGTTTTACATTATAGACTTTAACATGAAAATCTACTTTGAAAAATGACAAGATGAGAAACCGTGTGATGACTAAAAATGAGAGCGTACAGAAATGGCTATGTCTCAAAAATGCTTCAAATTAGATTTACAACTAGAAAAGCACTTAGAGAGCGCAGACCTTCGCCAAGGTAGATCAGCCCCCCCCCCCCCCCATTACCACCAAAATTTAATCATTTGTTCCTCTCCAACATTTCCTGAAAATTTTATCAAAATCCATCCATAACTGTTTGAGTTATCTTGCTCACAGACAAACAAACAAAATATCTGTTCCACTTGGAGGCAATAACTTCATTTCCAACATATGCATTGCATCTTCTGTACATTTTAACCCTTTCATGCCTAGTGGTCACTACAGTGGACAAACTATTCTACAGCCTTTGTATATTCATGGGTTTTGTTGCCAACACAGTGGATACTTATGCACCATCCAATATACTGACATTCATACCATTATTGTAACTTTGCTGTTCTTCATAAACCTGATCTGCAGAAATATGTTTGAGTGTAAATCAATTGCTAATTGTTATAAGACTCTAATTAACAGTTGTCTTAAACAAAAAGGTTTTTTTGCATATAATTTCCATGAAGTGAGTAATAACTGGTATTAGAATACGTTAAAATATGAGAAAACATCAGATTAACAGTATTAAAAATGTTGTTTCTTTGCTTTAAAAATTTACCTCATGGTGTCCAGCTGAGTGGACGTTTTTGTAACCCCATGAAAAATAGGTTCATTTAAAAAAAAAATTCAATGGCATTGTTTTTTTCCATACCTAAAGAGGAATAAAAACACTCAGGACAAAAATCTCAGCTAAGGTTCTCATAATTCATGCATGAAAGGGTTACATTCAGAATGTCAAATGAGTGTTAAACTATCCCCATATGTTTTTGAAAAAAAGTTTCAATCAATTAAATAAGTTTGATTTTGTCATATGTTGGTTCATCTCTTGACCGTTTCCACTGCTAATTTTGTGTTTCTAGAGGAGAGGTGGCAAAAAAACACACACATTCTTTACTCCAGTAGAAGAACAGATACTTGTGTACATATAAAAGTACAAGCGCTAAGAGACATTTAAAAAGGAAGGTACAAAAACTTTAAAAATACCTATTTTTTTCATTCTAACTTCCAACATCCTCTCTACAGTAAATATAACAGTTTTAATGGATTCATGCACTAAAGTTCCACAGCTATTACACATACTACAAAAAAGATGTTACTGCTGATCTTACTTGTTTAAAATTATGATTAGGTCTAAAGATATCCAAATAAGTAAAACATAATCCTTTACTATCCATTATCTTCAATAAAACATAACTCTACTATTTACCAGTAACTCTTACCAAATGAAGCATAAATTGACTTCATTATTTAAATTTTCTGCTATTTTAAATGGTTTTACACTCATTTTAGTAAAAATTTTATTTTTTTCTCAGCTTTTTACTTAACATTTATTACTTTTTTACATGAAATACTTGTGATATGCTTACACCATATGGACAGATGTATTGGGGCAAAAGTAATTCAGGTGTTTCATGGCCAATGGGGCTGAGCTACACAAAACAAATGTCATAATATAATTTTATTATGCAATAAATATCATTGCATTGGTCATTATGTCTTTGGGGCTGATTTTGTTTAAATTACCATCTACATTTACAAAATGAGTCACTGCTTGTTTTGACATTATTTCACTCAAAATGGATTTATTTTTTTTTTATCACTGGAATTGTTTTAAATGCTCTAAATCTAGATTCCTAAAATAATTGGCATAAATTGCCATAAATTATTATTTTAAATCACAAGTAGCTGTCTAGTTTCTTCAACTCTCCATCATGAAGAAAAATCAGCCTTTAAACTTATAAAAATACATTGATTTGATATCCATTGTGATAAGTTTTGACAATTGACATGATATTTCAGAATGGGATATCCTATAAACTGTACAATATCCCATTTTTGTCCTCGTGTACATATTACTGATCTATCCAGCAATAATATAGTGATACAATAGACCCTCAATTTGTCTTCAAACGCTCTTGCATGTGTTTGTTATGGATAACAAACATAATAATATAATAATATAAAACTACAACACAAGTCCATCTGCATAATGAATACTTCTATTTGTGATATTTCAAGTGCATTTGGCTGATATCACTTGAAAAGTTGCATTTCAGACTTTGACTTTAGTTATTTTCACCCTGTGATAGATACGTATTTCCTGTGTTGGTTCAAAGTTACCATTTTAAGTGACATGTTTATTGAGGATCAGCCCCATCCTATTCAAACAACCTGGATTTACTACAAAAACTAAGTGGTCATGGATCAACCTCCCATTTTTTTACAAACCAGCCGCCACCTCTACGTGTGGTAGAAGGGGTATATGATGCAACAAAAGGCAAAATTAAAAGAAACATGTCACTGTAGAAATATTCTTAAAGTTGTACCTGGCACTGCATTTTGATGTGTTTGCCAAATTCTCCTGCCATTCAAGTAAATCCAGATGATACACTAACTCCCTTTTAAGTGCTTGATCTGAAAGCAAGTATTGTGAAGAATAATAACATGGATGTGGGATGGATAACACTGACAAGGAATTAGGTGACCTGAATGCGATGCAGTAGCATGCCCTCCTTTCCAGCCAAAAGATTCATGTCACATTGCACATATTGGTGGATTACTGGCTAGTTTAAAGAGCTTAAGATGAGTTCCTCTGGTGTGCGATCAAGTCTGAGCAGTGTGCCTTATAATGCACGGCTAAGAAGAAAAGGCCCTGTCACACTGGCTCTGCTTCCGTCTTACTCTCAAGGTCTCTCGTCATTTGACTGTTTCAATGGCTTTGTGTGACAGCCGCAGCTACACTGCACTGATTGCAGCCAAGCCACATGGTGTTACCATGGAAATGGCATTCAGGTTATTTCTTTTGTGCTATGCTTCGTGGCAATCTATAGCGCTTATACCTGCAACACATTTTTCCATTAATGGCTGCAGCGAAAGCGTAGAAATACGAATGACAATCTCAGTGTGATATTATTCATAAAAGTAAAGAATAAGCTCACCATTTTCACAAAAACATTTTTAATTATGCTTATTATATGATCCAGTTTGATCCTATAACATCATGGAGAGCATTTTGTCTTTTTTTATTTGTATATATACACATAAAGCTAAATTTAAAAGCATTTTGGTCAAAAATAGATCCCATAAGTATGTAAGAATACCTAATTTCTTAAATATGTAAAGATCTGACTGTTTGCTTTCATATACAATACTTTTACAGTTTTTGTAATAAATATGTGTTACAGTCACTGTGCAGAGTTAAAAGCTGGTCTTACCCAAGACAAATTTAACCCTTTAAAAAATAGCAAAACCACAAAATGGTCTGCTCTGAAATATTAGTGATGATGCTGAAAACACACAAATATAGTGTCAAATACTGTACAAGCTGAAAAATGGATGCTACATCTAGGAGGTTTATTGGACTTATACATCCAGACATGTAGAGTTCTAATGGTAACCCAAGAATTAATCATACTTCTCTCAATTTGTGACATAATGGATGTTTTTGAAAGTTAATTATATGTATCACTGACTATTGTAATCTACAGGGTGTCCCATGAGTCTCCATACATAGGAAAAATAAATGTTTCTTGACATAAACCATTTTTATTTATATAATATGCTCTATATGACTGCCATTTTGTCGGGAACACATTTACATGCGTGTCCTCCACTGCTGAAGAACTATAAAGAAGAAATATAAAGAAATACATGTTAGAACCATATGTATTATGTCTCCTATGTATGGAGACTTATGGGACACCCTGTAGTTGTAATAGAGTTAAAATTAAGTCAAATTTAAAGGCTTCACAGTTGTTATTATAGTGTTATTGCATGGCTGTGTGGTCCTGTGCAGCAAAAAAAGAACTTAAAAAATCTAACTGGTCCAAAATAGAGCAATGAGATTGGCCCTTAATTGCTCCTTCAGTACAAATATTACAAAAATGCATTGCAGTCTATCATGGTTGACTGTCAAAGCAAAAATTAAATTTAACCTCCTCCTCCTTATGACGAGTGCTATTGTGAAGGGGAAACCTGACTGTCTTACCGACAGAATAAGGCATAGAGGTCTACAACATAATCATGGCACCAGACAGGTTACCACCGGTGACCTTGAACTTCCCAAACTAAAAACGTATCAGTTGAAAAATTCTGTCTTTTACAGGGCCTCCAGTCTATGGAATAAGTTACCTTCATACATCAAACACACTAAAAGAGTACATTCATTCAAAAAAAAACACTCAAACAGGAATTACTTAAGGAAATACAGTAATGCAAATGATTGTTTTGACTCTTGCAATCCAAATTGTTGTAAAGGTAAAAGATAAAAGGATTTAATGCAGTGATTTTCAACCTTGGGGTCGCGACCCCATGTGGGGTCACTTGGGATTCAAATGAGGTCACCTGAATTTTCTAGTAATTGATAAAACACGGTGGTGCAGTGGATAGCACTCGTCCCTCACAGCAAGAAGGTCCTGGGTTCGATTCCAACACCAGTCGACCCGTGTCTGCGTGGGTTCTCTCTGGGTACTCCGGCTTCCTCCCACCATCCAAAGACATGTACTGATAGGTTAATTGGTTAATCTAAATTGCCCATAGGTGTGAATGTGAGAGTGATTGTTTGTCTCTATATGTTCAGCCCTGCGATGAACTGGTGAAATGTCCAGGGTGTACCCGGCCTTCGCCCGTAAGTGGCTGGGATAGGCTCCAAGCGACCCCCATGACCCTAGTGAGGATAAAGCGGGTTCAGAAAATGAATGAATGATAAAAAAAATAATAATAAAAATATTTTTCAATGATTCATTATACAGGGGTTGGACAAAATAATGGAAACACCTTAAAAAATCAACAAAATATAATTTAATATGGTGTAGGTCCGCCTTTTGCGGCAATTACAGTCTCAATTCTCCGAGGTATTGATTCATACAACTTGTGAATTGTTTCCAAAGGAATTTTAAGCCATTCTTCAGTTAGAATACCCTCCAACTCTTTTAGAGACGATGGCGGTGGAAATCGACGTCTTACTTGAATCTCTAAAACTGACCATAAATGCTCAATAATGTTGAGGTCTGGGGACTGTGCCGGCCATACGAGATGCTCAACTTCATTAGAATGTTCCTCATGCCATTCTTTAACAATTCTAGCTGTATGGATTGGGGCATTATCATCTTGAAGTGAAAGTGTTTCCATTATTTTGTCCAACCCCTGTATATTTCATTATATTCAAAACACCACACACTTTTCATAAGTTAAAATAAAGTTCAAATAAAATGCAGGATATAATATCTGACAGGGCATATCTTGATTGACCCAATCATATGATCGCATGCGTTACTACACTTCAACCGACCCGAACACAGTTGCAGTCAGAAAACCGGTCCAAACAGAGTATATGCATGTATATTATAAATTATATAGCCTAAACGTCATCTAAAATGAAGGTTTTTTTGCAACATAGTATAGCAAACTATAACATGATCAAAAACAAATTAATCTTAGCAAAAAAAAAAAAAAAAAGTCTCTATTTTGAATGTCTGGGGTCGCCAGAAATTTGTGATGTTAAAATGGGGTCATGAGCCAAAAAAGGTTGGGAACCACTGATTTAATGTTTATGTGTTGAGATGAAGCTTTCATTTTGCTGATGATAACAATGAATTGTAAATTTGTATTTATTTATGTACATATTTTGCAACTGTATTTGTATTTTAACGGACCCCCAGAAGAATAGCAACCACTACGGTGGAAGCTAACAGGGATCCGTATAAACAATAAACACTGTTGTTCACAAGAAAAAAAAAATCTAGCCCTTAAGAACAGCATTCAGTATAAAAACTTTAAGATTTTCCTGAGTTGTAAAGAGGATTTGATGGATGGTTCAGTTAACAGCAGTTATTGATGTCAGTCATATGTATCATGACAATGAGCACGATTGATGGCAAAAACGCCAGATCCACAGTTTATTGTTATTGTAAGGCTCAGAAGTGAAAATAATTTATGTTGAAGGAATGTAAAGTTTAAAAATGGAAGAAATTACAGGGAATAAGTTAATTCAGGTATTTGTTAAAAAAAATATGTTGACAGTGTTTACACAAATAACTATGTACATTTATGTTTGCAGAATTATTATTTACACATATACACATTTAATTATTTTCATTTGTTGTATATAAGCAGCAAATATAACGTGTGGAATGTGCCTTTTCTTAATCACTTACATTTACCAGTTTAGGTACTGTTAGTTCCTGATTGGCTGGTTCGGTCATGTGAGAGGATGTTTTCAGGAAGTGTTGTGGTAGCTGTTACGATACATGAAAAATAAAGCACTGTAGTAAGAAGAAATCCATCTCCATCCTGCAGTCTCATTTTATAAAGAATGAACTATTAACCACCAACGAACCCTCACGTTACATTATGATCGTTTCAGGAAATGGATTAAAAAGTGATTGCCTGGACTAATTGCAACTACTTGAGTGGAAAAATGATCAAACAGTCATAGAGCAACAATAATTACTGTACATCTGATGACACAGACCACTGATGCTAATGTCTCTATCTTATATATAGAATAAAATATGACATATAATACTCTGGAAACACAGCTTAGTGGTCTAACTCCATCAACTGTTGTTCCAGGTGTAGTGTGTATCGAAAAATAATCTGTGAATTGCAAACTCTAATGTTCAGTAGCAAAAGGATCACATGACCGCTGCTGAAAGTCTCATAATATATTAATGATCTGCACTCCAGACAGTGTGAATATTTACTTCATGTCTGAGAAATGCATCACTGAGACGTCCACCACAAAACCCAACGTGTCATCATCCAGCGCCTTAGAAGTCATCACCAGCGACGCTCTGCGTAATCTTGAATTGGGACTGCTCTGTTTGATGTTGTCTGTGGGAGAGAGAAGGCTGAGCGACAATTATCTTGTACGTCCTCAAGAGGTTTGGTATTGTGGAGGAAAGGCTGAGTAAAAGAGATCACAGAAGGAGGGTGCACACAGAAGTACATCTGAGGGCTTGGTAGATCCCAGGTATTACCAACTGTCTGAATTAACAGGATACACATACTTCACTAAACAGTCAACATGTCACGTCTTAACAGCGTTTGGCTTCATCTATGAGCCAAAATTCTTACATGAAGCCCCATGAGCCCCTTGCTGTTTCGCAAGCTTAGATGAGGTCTTAAGCCTCAACAGAAGATGAATGCAGAGTGCTAAATTAATTTGAGGCATTTTCTTTTGTGCGCTGACAAAAGCGACCAGGTTGGTGCTGGTTTCCATAGCTGATGACAGATCATTGGGCTGCAGTGTTTGCCCAGGTGTCAGGCCTCCCGCTGCAGACAGCAAAGGGTTTGTCCAGGTTTCCGAAATTCACATTGCGAACCTTGTATGCCTTAATTGTACAGATTGCTTCTTTCAATATTGCCATGAAAGAAGCTCTAAAAAATAATCGTGACCGTGCATGTGACAAAATAACTATGCTGCTTGTAGAAATGTTGAAACATGCCCTGGATTCAAGACATTTCAGGCTGCAAGAAATAGGAAAAGCCACTTTCAAAACATGTTTGAAAGTGACATTTTTGCATGTGGTCTTAAGAAAACTTCCTCCCTTTAAGCTGGAACACAAACTTGTCTTAAATCTAGCTTTATATTGTGTATGCAAGACTTTAAAGCACTGTTCCCAACAACATTAATCAAGCACATTATTTTCACAACCTCATTGTAATTTGTTTTGTATAGACGGCAATAAAATAAAGTGTTTTAGTACCTCAGGAGCGTATAAAAAGCCATGCCCTGTTTTCAGTGCAGACAGGAATTTTTTTTTTGATGCATAAATATATCAGTATTTATATGGTTTGAACTGTGTGTCATTGAAGTTCGCAGTGTTTGCTTAAGGTTAAGCTTTCTGTGTCAGGAACACAGAGGGCAGTCCAAAAGTTTGTATCCCATCACTCAGGAAGCTTGTTATGTCTGCATTTGGAGGATTGGGCGGAGTGATTGGTGCACAGCTGGCAGGTACAATGTGTCTGGATCTATAAATTCCCTTTGACTGCCATGCATGACATCCCTCACCTTTACCCAACCCCTGCGATAAAGCTGTTACAGGTAACAAACCCAACCAGAAGCCCCTGATGCTTTCTAATCACGCCTTCCTACTAATCTACGGCTTGTCATGATTTAAATACTGATATATGCCGCACACGAGAGCACAACAGCATTTTTAATGAGCTTATTGCAGCAAATGAGTGATCATTGACAAGCCTTGAAAGCACATTGTGCTCGTACGTCGTGAAATAACAGGTGCTCTAAATCAATCTCTTTGCCTTGGTTGAGGGAGTGTCATTTGCACTTCTCCCACAGTCGGTTTCTCCTATGATGTGTTCAGCCTTTTGAAAAACACACTCCTTGGACCTGATCATGTGCTCACACGCTTCCCCTGCAAGTTTATATTTGTTCCTCTTTTCACTTTTACGAGTTGATATAAGAGGGAAAAAAAGCAGAAATTGACAAACTTAAAAAAGAGCACAGGTTTCTCTACATTGCTCCGGCTTATTGGACAAAAGAGTGAGGGGGTTCATTTTTTCCACAGAATGAACAGGGAAGAATTAGAAACCTCTGCCACTTAATTTGGCGGCTGAGACTTACCCTGCTAAGTTTTGTTTTTCTAAGCCTCCAACATAACAGAGTGTGCCTTGCCGTCAGCACCTTAAGCAAGTAAAAGCGCTTCCTTTATGAACTAAACCCGCCAGATATTTGCTTTGCGAAGCCCAGCGAGAAGAAAAGAGGAGGGTTTGCAGTGAATAACTTTTAAAACACTGTGTGTACGAAACGAAAAGCAGCAGGAGACATGAAAGAGCAGGAGAAATGAATTGAATGTTGTTTTTTTTCCTACTCTATGAAAAAGAGGGCGATGGGATCTGAAGCCTTCTTTTCCAAAAGCCTTAGCCAGGTGATTCATCACAGCACTCTGTCAAAAGAGCTTTCCACAACATGAGATGAACAATGACACTGTGATTGCAAGGACAGGAGAGCTCTTGATTGAAAGATATCAGCTATATGTTCAGCTTCTCAGAGAGGAGGCCGAACGGAGGAGGGGCTGGGGGGGGGGGGTGGTTGAGGGTGGGGGAGCACCAGTCACAGATGAAAATCAGAAATCTTAACCCTCCGACATGGGTGTCAAGAGAGCTTTTTAGGCTGATGTGCGTAACGAGAGCTTCCAGATATAAATTAACCAAAACAATTTAACAGCTGCTTTACTGTGAACAGAGGAGCTGCCAGGTAGATTGATTGGAGATGTAGCAAAGAAGAGCTACTTTTAGATCGCTTCTCCGTAACGTGGAGTCCTCAGCCGTGGAACGATGCCAGATCTTAAGATCACATATCCAGCAGAACGGGGTTTGTTGTCCTGGACTTACATAATGTATTCAGTTGTATTTGATTGAGCCACAGTGCACATTAATCAACAATGAAAAAAGGCAAATATTCCATTATTTATTCATGATAAACCTTCTGTGAGTGAAAAAAGGAAAAAAAAAATACATGGATTTTTTGGTATTTAAAGGTTTAATATTGTTAGCCTCATAGCATAGCTGCCTAACTCATACACAAATGGACAAAAGTATTGGGACACATTGAATTCAGGTGTTTCTTTTCTGGGATACAAAACAATAATAACAAACGTCATAATATAGTTTTATACAGTGATAAATATCAAATTGATTATTGATTTTGATGGTCATATCTCAAATCAGTGTGAATAGGATGTCCTATGAACTGTAGCTACACTGTAAAAAAAAAAAAAAATCTGTAATTTAAGAGAATTTTCACTGTTTATTTTACAGATTTTTCCTGTATTTTCAAGATACTGGAAAATATCAATGAAATTACAAAATCAGACTGTGATTTTACATGTCAAATGTAAAATAACAGGAAATAACTGTAACTGTGAATAACCATAAAATTTGAATTTTTTAAAAGAAATTTTTTTCTTTTTTCACTGAAAAATACAGTTAAAATGCATTTGCAAATGTATCGTAATTTCACAAATATTTCTTTTCTATTTATGAGATTAAACTGTTAATTTAAAGTTTAATACTGTAAAAAAAATAATAAAACGAGATAAAATTACTGACAATTAACCATAAAAGAAGTATTTGTTCTGTAAGTTTAACAAGACTTGTTTGTTAATTGACAAATATCTTGCATAATTACGGGAGGTTTCACAAAAAAAAAAAAAAGTTGAATAAATGTATTTTTGTGAATGTATAACATGTATAAGCACTGATAAACTGTCCAAATGCAGTTTTTATCAGTGGATTGTACAATTTAGTGTCATTAAAAATGTTATATATATATATATATATATATATATATATATATATATATATATATATATATATATATATATATATATATATATAAGAAATTTGGTTTTTTTAATACATGAAAATATTCATTAAACATTAAAAAGTAAAAAAAAAAAAAAAGCAAAATCTCATGTAAAGTTAGGGCAAAAAACTATATTTTAATAATGGAAAATTACCATATTTTTATGAGATGGTTATTTTCTATTACTTAACAGTATTTTTTTGGCACCCCTGCTGCCAGAATAATACCGTTTTTTAACAGGGTTTTTTTTTTTTTTTTTTTTTTTACAGTGTATGATGTGTCCCATTATTTTTGTCCATATAATTTATAAATAACTATATTTCCTTTAAGTTTAATAGGAAATGTATCTTCCTAAGTGATATGTGAAGAAAGTAGAGGGTTAACTGTGGTAGAAAATTATTAATAAAAGCAAGAAAAATATTTTAGAAATTTAGAGATGGTACATCTAAAATCATAGTCATGGATAAAAAAAACATCAATGTTGAGAGAAATTAAGTAAAAACCATCTCTGAGGCCTTTTGGAAGCAAAGATTTAATCCAAACTAACCAATGCAATGATATTTATGACAATATAAAACTATATTATGATATTTGTCATTATTGTTTTGTATCCCAGACCCCTGTTAGAAAAGAAACACCTGAATTCAACGTGTCCCAATACTTTTGTCTATTTGTGTATGAGTTAGGCAATTATGCTATGAGGCTAATGATATGCAAATTTATACTTTTATATTTCCAAAGTGAGATTGGATTGTAACATATTATAAATAATCATCACACATCCAGACTGTCCAACCAGTGCATTTATTTTGATTCTGATTCTCATTTCTATTTCCCTGAAACCCTTTACACACGTGCTGCCTTCATGTGCTATCGGGGAGATGATCCTTTCCAACTGTGAATTTGAAATTACCAGTGTGTTGTGTTCAAGTGCTTTTGTTGAAAAATGGTTGATACACAATTTATCGTGACCTGCTACTTGGGTAAAACTGTTTTGGATGTATTAATTCATTGGCTACAGCTTCTTTTTTTTTTTTTATTTATTCATTCATTTATCTTCTGAACCGCTTTAATTCAGTTCAATTCAATTTTATTTGTAGAGCCCGATATCACAACAAGGTCACTTCAGAGGGCTTTGAAGAATTTGTTGAATATGAAAATAAGCAACAGTTAAATAAATAGTCAATGAAGCAAATGGATTAGTGTCCCAGGCATCCCTCATCCTTAGACCCTCGTTTTTGGCAAGAAAAAACTCCAAAAAAACCCAGTGGGAAAAGAGAAACCTCGGGGAGAACCACAGTGAAGGTGAGATCCACTCCCACAGACAGACAGGCTGTGGATCAGGGGTATCAAACTCATTTTAGTTCAGGGGCCACATCCTCCCAATATGATCCGAAGTGGGCCGGACCAGTGAATTAATAACATAATAATATATAAATAATGCCAACTCCAAACATTTCAATGTGTTTTATAGTGAAAAAAGTAAAATTACATTATGGAAACTTTTACATCTATAAACTGTCCTTTTAAAAATGTGAATAACATGAACAACCATGAAAAAAAATGACATTTATTAAGAAAAATAAGTGCAATTTTAACTATATTTTGCCTCTGCTTACCATTTGTAAATGTGCATTACAACTTACAGATCATAATGGATCTGCAAATACACAAAAATATTTTAGTAAATGGCGGAGTATTAGTAAAATTACACTTACTTCTCTTAGGACATTTCTAGTTTTTCATATTTTTTGTGAAAGTCCAGTTTGTAAATTTACACATTTTCATGGAATTACACTTTTTTACACTAAAACAGAGGAAAAATTTGGAATTGTCATTATTTGTGGGTTTTATGGTAGTATTTTACTGATCTGACCCACTTGAGACTAAATATCTTCAGTGTAATTTTTACACTTCACACACATTCATCCTACGGGGCCAGATTGGACCCTTTGGCGGGCCGATTTTGGCCCCCGGGCCGCATGTTTGACACCTGTGCTGTAGATGAACCAGGACTGACATCCATTTGCTGATGTAGTTCATTCATTCATTTTCTGAACCTTTATCCTCTCTGGGGTCATGGGGGTCGCTGGAGCCTATCCAAGCTACTTATGGACGAAGGCGGGGTACACCCTGGACGTGTCACCAGTTCATCATAGGGTTAATATGGAAAAGCACAACCAATCACTCTCACATTCACACCTATGGGTAATTTAGTAGGCAATTTTGTATAATACTTTTGAGAATTGTATATGCTATAAATGAGTAAAATCATCAGCTAACAGCAGCAAAACTTTAACCCTTTCATGCATGGTGGTCACTCCAGTGGACAGTTCTTCTACAGCCATTCTCTTGTATATTCATGGCTTTTGTTGTTTTAGTTCCATATCAGCCAAACACAATGGACGCTCATGCATCATCCCATCCACTGCCATTCAGTCCATTACTGTAACTTTGCTGTTCTTGATAAACCTATCTGCAGTGACATGTTTGGATGTAAAGCAATTGTTAATTGTTATTAGACTTTAATTAACAGTTGTTTTTTTAACAAAAAGGTTTTGTTTTTTGTTTTTTTTTTGCATATTATCTCCTTGAAGTGAATAATAAATAGTATTAGAATATGTTAAAATCAGAGGTGGGTAGAGTAGCCAAAAATTAGACTCAAGTAAAAGTACTGTTACACTTTAGAAATATATTACTCAAGTACAAGTAAAAAGTAGTCATCCAAATAATTACTCAAGTAAAAGTAAAAAAGTATTTAATGAAAAAATTACTCAAGTACTGAGTACTTCCTGAGTAACATCATATTCATTGTTCTTTTAAATTCAACAATTAATAAATGAAATGTTTAAATAAAATATATAGAATATATATGGAAACATTACAGCTAGTTACAAATATACTTCACAATAATCATTGTTGGTTCCATCACTTTAATATTTCTAGTCTGTTCTTATGGAGGCAGATACTATGCATGCTTTTCTATTTACTTTTACGAGTTAGCCTAGATATCTTTATCTTAACATATCTTCCCTTTCTGTCAAATTTCTTTAACTCATGTGACTCATGTGAGTTTTTGGCAGAAATCTTTCTAACAAAACAAAACAAATGGTTCGTCCATTAACAAATGACCAAAAATAAAAGTAACAAGTAGAATGTGCACCATTGTAATGGAGCAGAAGTAGTGTTTCTTCTTCATAAATATACTCGAGTAAAAGTAAAAAGTATGTCATGTTAAAAGTACTCTTAAAAGTACAATTTATGTAAAAAGTTACTTAAGTAAATGTAACAGAGTACATATAATGCATTTCTACCCACCTCTGGTTAAAATGTGAGAAAACATTTGATTAGCAGCATTAAAAACGTTCTTATTGCATAGTTTTCCGTATCACTTTCTGATGTTAGGTTTTAAATACATGTTTCTTTGCTTCAAAAATTAAATGCATGATCTCCGGCTGAGTGGACATTTTTATAACTCCTTTAAAAAAAAAAAAAAAACCTTGATCGCATTGTTTTTTTCATGCCTAAAGAGGAACAAAAACACTCAGGAAAAATATATTGACCAAGGTTCCATAATTCATGCATGAAAGGGTTAATAAAAGCATTGTTTATCGTTTGCAATTAATCCTTCACTGCTCGACGCCATATTGAAAAGTTCAATGGTTATTTTCATCTCAGCTCATGTATCAAATTTTTTTCCCAGTTCCCAGTGGAAAATATGACATGAGGGGGTGTTCATGTGCAATTTTGGAGTTTGTAAGTAGTATTTACCATAATTCCCATAGCACATGAAGGCATCATGAGTGCCTCAGTGCCTCTGTCCTGATCCTCTACAGCAGCAGCAGCAGTGTTCAACTCTAATGACTTTTAACTAATAAAAGGAAATGAGGGTCCAATGTCTACCCTCACGGTGTCACAGACTTTCATTCCCCGTAGATGAAACAAATGATTGAAGGTTCGATTGTGGACATTTTGAGCCCTTTATAGCCAAGTTTTACCAGAAGAAATTAGACCATTTACCAGTGTTTTTCAACCTTGGGGTCGGGACCCCACATGGAGTCGCCTGGAATTCAAACAGAGTCGCCTGAAATTTCTAGTAATTGATGAAAATTTAAATAAAAACTTAGAAAAATAAAAAAATATATATATGGTGAGTTGAGAGAGACAATCACAAAAGACATGACAAACTGTGAAGCTGAAACTGAAGCACTGTGGTTCTGTTTATCTGTCAAATGTTCATTGTGGTCGGTTTCAGATGCTGCAGCTCTTTCATGATTCATAGTTTGACTTTTTGTTTGTTCAGTATTAATTGTCAGCCTTGTAAATCCAAGCTGGACTGACTATACATATCCTGAGCAAGGAAAATAAAATACTCACTTTGTGCAGTAATCTACACCTGGCTTTTCTGCCTCTGTCCATAATAATATAAATTATATAGACTAATTGTGTGTGTGTTTACTTTTTTTTTTTTTTTTTTGCATGCTTTTTATTACAAGGTGAAAGAAACAATATCTCAATTCTCTGTTTGTCCTGTGCATCTAGTAAATTGACAAAATAAAAATCTTCAAATCTTGAATCTTTGAATGTATTAACCCATAAAGATCCTAATATACGCCTGTGACCAAAAGCATCTACTGATCTAAACTGTTTAATACCTGTTGATCATTCACCAAACCTGTCAATCCATGTAAATAATTGGTGTAAAATGCAGTTTGTCATCTTTTCATGGTCATCAGATATGACCCATTTGGACGTTCAGAGGCTCCGTAGTTACCATGGAAACACTGTCATCTTCTACAACATTGATTCACCAGTAAAACCTATGGAGTTGGATCAATGACAGTGGATGGAGACACTTGATTTATATTCAGTTAATGACAGATTTTGCTGGAAAAGTTACTGTTTCTCCAGTTTTCTCTCTTTTTGGTATCATAACCCTCAAATGTAATCTTGGGATGATGATTAAAGTACATGATCAGTAAAATAAATATAGGAAAATAGATGATTTTTACTGAAAAATACAAAATGGAGAGGATAATATGATGATATATGGTGATAAATCACTTAAGAAAGGTTAAATAGAGAGAAAAATGTATTTGGGAGCTAACACAAAAGTAGCACTGTGGTCTTTATGGGCTAAAGCAAAATAAAACTAAAACTGAATTTCTGTTGCCTACTCAGTTTTGTTTTTGTCTTTTCTTTTTCGTCATCATGAAACCCAACCTGGGTTTGTTTCCTCAGACTGCAGCTGTCCCTGTTAGGACTCACATGTCAGACTTTCTGTTCTTCACGTGATAAAAGAGTAATCACCTTAGATACTATTTACACTCAGGGCCGAGGACTACCATTAGCCTTCCATCAATATCAGCACTTAAACTTCATAAAACTGTGAGGCAGAACTCCAGCCTGTAATTTTCGTAGTCCTTAATTCACGGTGAGAAGAAATAATATTACAGGGTATTCAGCTAAGTAGTGATGATGTTTACACGTAATTGTGAAAAAACTCTCACTGAAGCCTCAGTGCACTAACACCCATGGTATATGAGGAAGTTTAAGCATCAAAACAATATAGTTATGAAATTCTTTCTGTGGGAAAACACTGGGTGGGTAAAAAGCACTTTTCCTCTGCATACACTGCGGTCGCGCCATTAGGAGCGTCTTCCTGTTTATACACACAGCTTGATCCTGCAGACAGTGAATCAGCAGGTCGTTTCTATTCGACTAAATGTGAGAAAGGGCAAGACGTATGATTTAGGCAACTTTGAACATGATATGATTGCTGATGCCAGACGCTTCAGCTCTTGCAGTCGTGGGATTTTAGCATTTTTCACTAACTAAAATTAGACAATTATGGTTCAATAAACATCCAATTAGTGGTAGAAATTCAGGTAGAACTCACTGATGAGAACTGTGAAGACAATAGCCGCTCAGTAAAATCATAGAGTGCAGAATTGCACATCCGGAAGCATGAAAGCCATGGATGACCATTAGGGTGGTCCAACAATCATGGTAAAAAAATAAAGTTTCAGATAACCTCAGTTAGAACCCTGCATTAGGTTTTGGCATTCAAAAGATGATTTAGGAAAAAAATTTGGAAGAAAAAGGAGACGTTTTAGAGGTTGCACAAGTTGCTGGAAGTTTCCTGGAAATTGACTAATTGCTCATTTTCAGCATAGCCGAGCTGACCTGCTAAGAGAAGCAGCAGTACTATCAAAACCAAGGTTTGAGTGCTTCATCTAGCAATATATGGATTAAGTAAGGCCGCCCACATCTTTGATACTAGAGTGAAGAATTGGTTGGCCTGGCATTCTTGGACTCCAGTGTGACACCAGAGCAGAAGCAGCTGATGGTTCACAACATGATGGAAAATGAAGGTTCAGAGGTTCCACTAAAGCGTTGGGATGTTCTTAATCCATCAGATTATGAAGGGAAGCAGATCAGGGATTTTGTCACCACCAGCACCATGCGTTTCTTTGAAACTTTGGATCTGCCACAAACATTCTTCAGAATTCCTCCAGAAGACTGGGCTGATGATGAAGACTTTCAGAGGGCTGCTAAAATTGTGCATTTTAGAAAAGTTGTCAGTGATGTTGCGGAAAGAGGGGTGGAGCTTATTGCAGACTTCAACTGTCGCCGAACAAAAAATGAAGATCACACACAGTACTGGCTCCAAGTTGTCAAAGAACACAGGAACATTTTTTTGTAATTTCAATAAAGCAACAGTGGTTGCTGGACTTTCTAAGTAACATTTTTATGCGAGTTGCAGTGTGAGTTTGAGAATAAAATTACAAATTATTCTAATATGCCTTATTCATTTGGCCAGTTTGGCTAGTGTATGTTGATATAGAGCAATCTTCATGTGTCTTGTGCAACCTCTAAATATTAATTAATTTGCATAAAATTTGGACCTAAGTAATTTGGCCAGATATTGAACCAAATGGTTCTACCAAGGTTCTAATCCAGAGAATCTTAACAAAAAATTTTTGGACCACCCTAATGACCATGCCAGACAGGCTTACACTGCTGCAAAAATATGCAGGATTTGGCAGAAGCACCACATATATAGTGACAAAAGCATAAATATGCTAAACTCTTAATTTTTAACTTCCCTCTGCTGCTGACTACCTGCATTTCTTAGCATTTTGTTCACACCTACCCCATTATGTCCAGACTTTTAGATTTTGCAGGTGGATTTAAACCAGATTTGCGAATGTGAAACCTCCTCAGGACCATGATGATGACCAGACAACAGGTCTTTGGTTCAGCCAAAAGATGTGGTCTCAGTACAATTCAAAAGAGACCACAACCCAGTTTATGTGTACTGTAAAAACACTTTATGGATAGTTCTGACTAATCGCAAGAAGTCATACACTATCACAGAAAACAAAAAAGAACAAACATTAACATTACAATGACATTAAAAATGGTCATTTTAAGCAAACATCACCACACAATTAACCCAGAAAGACCCAGTGCTACTTTTATGACTATTCCCAAATAAATTTTCCTCAAGATTGAACCTTTCTGAAATTACTTATCATCATTTTTGATAATATTACCCTCTGTATTTTGCGCTTTTTCAGTGAAAAGCAAATATTTTCCTAGATTTAATTTATTGATCATGTAGGCGTTCATGGAAGCACAGATTTAAGTTGAGGGTTACTAAGAAAACTGAAAAAAAAAAAAAAAAAAAAAAAACCCCAACTTTTTAAGAAAAGATATCAATAACTGAACACAAAAAGTAGCATCTCCATCCACTGTCATTGATCCAACTCCATAGGTTTTACTGGTGAATCAATGTTGTGGAAGATGATGGTGTTTCCATGTTTACTACGGAGCCTCTGAACGTCCAAATGGGTCATATGTGATGACCATGACAAGATGAAAAACTATATTTTACACCAATTGTTTACATGGATTGGTAGGATTAGTGGTCAGTTTCAGCTTCAGAGTTTGTCATGTCTTTTATGTATTGTGATTGTCTCTCTCAACTCACCATATATTTTTTATTAGTTTTTTATTTTTATTACTTCCAAGGAATGGCGGAGGTTATGTTTTCATCGGGGTTTGTTTGTGTGTTTGTTTGTTTGTCTGTTAGCAAGATAACTGAAAAAGTTATGGAAGGATTTTGATGAAACTTTCAGAAAATGTTGATACTGGCAGAAGGAACAAATGATTACATTTGGGTGGAGATGGGAGGTGGTGGTGGACGACTGATCTGCCTTGGCAGAGGTGTGCGCTCTCTGAGTGCTTTTCTAGTTTTTATTTTTATCAATTACTAGAAATTTCAGGCGACTCCACGTGGGGTCCCGACCCGAAGGTTGAAAAACACTGCAGTAGTCTGACCCTTCTGACATCAATACAAAAAAATGAGCCAAAAAAATTTAAAGCTTGGAAAAGAAGTGATGAATAAATGATGCCACAGCTTCTTCTTTTTTTGGGGAGCTGGGTAATGCATATTATTACTATTATTATTTTTTTAACCCTTTCACTCACACTAGTCACTACAGTGGACAGCTGTTCAAAAGTGTTCTCTTGTATAATCATGGATTTTGTTGTTTTAGTTCCATATCAGCCAACACAGTGGACACTTATGCACCATCCCATACACTGACATTCAGACCATTACTGTAACTTTGCTGTTCTAGATAAACCTGATCTGCAGTAACATGTTTGAGAGTAAAAAAAAAACTGCTTATTGTTATTAGACTGTAATTAACAGTTTGTTTGTTTGTTTTTTTGCATATTATCTCCATGCAGGTATGTTAGAATGTGAGAAAACATCAGATTAGCTGCATTTAAAATGTTTTTATTTCATAGTTTTCACACAGTATATCAGTAAATACATGTTTCTTTGGTTCTAAAACTAAACGCATGGTGTCCAGGTGAGTGGACATTTTTGTAACTCCATAAAAAATAGGCTAAAAAAATCAATAGAATTGTTGTTTTTATGCCTAAAGAGGGATAAAAACACTCAGGAAAAAAATCATGATAAAGGTTCTCATAATTCATGCATGACAGGGTTAATTTTTATTTTTTTAAAACTTGTCTTGTCCAGCACCATAACAGCAGAATGGTGTTGCAGTGCATATTAATTCCACATTATGAGTTTTAATGCATGGCTGTAAGGTCCACAGCCTAGCTATATGTTGTGTATAGTCACCTTGAAATCCCACTGGATTTGTGTTTTGGACTCTGTCCTACAGCTTTGCAGTATTGGAATAGTCAGTATAACATATAATACTGAGTTTTGCTGCAGGCGCTGACAAATCTCATAGGAATGTCATATTGATCCCAAATGTGCTAATTAATAACATCTCAGATTGCACTGTAGGTATTCTATACACTGTAATTTATGCAGAAAGGAAGGGAAGCTACTTGGCTGAGAGTGTGTGACCCGAGGCCATTTGAACTGTGCATTAAAATAATGTCTGCTTATCAGTGATGATATCACAACTTCATTTACATCCGTCTGGCGTTAGAATGTTTAGAAGGGATTCTGCTTTATTGACAAAACTTAAACTACAACATGTAATCCATGCATTTCTGAATATTTATTGGACTTTTAATATTTACTGGTTGATCTAGTTGTTATGTAACTAACTGTATGACTTTTACTGTAGCACGGTAAAAATAAAAAAGGGCTAAATCAGAAGTATTATGCAAAGGCAACAGAAAATGGAGCCATCTAATTGTTAAAAAAAGAAACTGAAAAAACTGGTATTGATTTTTATCCCATTTTCCTGGATGTGTCTGTGATAAAGAGTGTATTTTAAGCGCATTGAAACTCAAACACTAAGCTGTGTCATTTAATATTTTTAGATGCATTTCCTCAGAAGCTATAATGTGCAGTTGCACTTTGGCAAGGCTTGTTAGAAGGGAAAGGTAAATATTTGCTGTTCTGGACTTCAATATGTGGAAATTCATTCTTATCACTTGTGTAACTAAAGCTCATATGTTGTGCCGTGGTGCTTCATTTCCGTCTTACAGCTCCGAACTACGAGAGATAAGAAGAGAGAAAACACCAGGCTCACATGAAGGAGAAACACATGAAGCACAAACAACACAAAGTATGAGGTGGACATAGATTTGAGTAAATAAAGAAAATTAAACAAAACATGAATATAAAATGAATGAAGCCGCTTTTTCATCTTTCCATGGTTTTACTTGGTTATTTTTTTTTTTTATCAGCTGTTGTTACAGATACAGATGATACTGCAATCTGGTTTTGTTTGCTGTCAGGTTCTTATAATTAGTCTTAACATATCACAAACCTCTTTGAGATTTGATCACTGCTAGCATTTAAAATGATCTACACATGTCATAAGTAGCATTTATGTCTGTCAGTGCTTCAGCTTTAACGTGTAAAAACATGTCAAGTGCATTTAATACGATTCAGCACGTTATGAAAATAGACACTTTCTTTGGACCAGTGTGGAAACAATGACCCAACTACAACATTTCTACCCATGATATTCAGTGATTTTTCAAAGCATAACATTAATTATTGAAATGTGTTTTAGAGGAACTAATGGCACTCTTTTCCCCAGACAGATGTCGATATGGAGGATAGAGAAAATAGATGTTGCACTATAAAACTGTCAAACAACTCTTCGGGGGATATAATTGCTCCTTCCTGCACCCTGGTCTTGTCATTCCCACCCCAAGTGTAGACACATTGAAAGCTTCCTCATTTCCCCCCAAATCCACCAACTTACCAAACTCCTCTAGACTATCCTGAGATACTCATTTTCCCCCATGGCATTACACATGATTGAAAAGCATCTGCTAAATGATAAAAAGGCACCGTCGTTGCCAAATTAGCACCACATTCAAAAGTTCTGAAAGGCTGCTGAATGTCAACAATGGAGGCTGAGCAGCAAAAGCTTAATTATCCTAAATGTGTGTGTGTGGGGGTGGGTGTGTGTGTACAGTATGTGCACATGTGTGTTCTACCCAGGTTTAGTACAGATGAGGTAATATGAAATGTCTGTATTTGTGTCTGGATGAGCATTACATCACTGATACCTCAGGCTGGCAGGGGCAAAGATGCTCGACCTCCACTGGAGGCGTCATCGACTGGAGGATCGCTACAGCAGCGACATCTGCAAAGGGATCTCTGAGCAGTCTGGCTGGTAGGATGTTCTCTGATGGATGAATCTTTCCATTGGGGAGTCAGTATTCTCCTCCTGTCCATATCTGCATGTTACTGTTTTCAAGCAACTACACTAGTGTTTTTCAACCTTGGGGTCGGGACAACACATGGGGTCGCCTGGAATTCAAATAGGGTCGCCTGAAATTTCCAGTAATGGATGCAAAAACCCAACAACTTACAAATAAAAAATATATGGTGAGTTGAGAGAGACAATCCCAATACAATAGAATAGAATAGTCTTTATTGTCATCGTCCAATACAGACAACGAAATTAAAAGTGCAAACCCTTAAAGTGCATTTAAAAACATAAATAAATAATATAAAAACAACACACACCAACTGAACCAACAAAGACATAAAAGACATGTCAAACTGTGAAGCTGAAACTGAAGCACTGTGGTTCTGTTTATCTGCTTTGTGTTCCAAAAGTCAGAACTAAACATGGAGAACCAGCGTTCAGTTTCTATGCTCCATATATCTGGAACAAACTACCAGAAAATATCAGGTCTGCTGAGAGTCTGAGTTCTTTTAAGTCCAGGTTAAAGACTCACCTGTTCACTGCTGCCTTTGACTAAAAGGCTTTTGACTTTTTAAATTTTATTTTCTCTTTCGCAACTCTGCACTGCAACTCTTACTTGAACCCTTTCATGCATAGGCCACTCCAGTGGACAGTTATTCTACAGCTGTTTTCTTGTATATTCATAGATTTTGATGTTTTAGTTCCATATCAGCCAACACAGTGAACACTTACGCACCATCCCATACACTGTAATTCAGACCATTACTGTAACTTTGCTGTTCTTGATAAACCTGATCTGCACTAACATGTTTAAATGTAAATCAATTGTTATTTGTTAGACAAGAAGTTTTTTTTTTGCATATCATCTCCATGAAGTGAGTAATTACTAGCGCTAGAATATGTTAAAATGTGAGAAGACATCAGATAAGCAGCATTAAAAATGTTTTTATTTCATTGTTATCATATCACTTTCTGATATTGGGTTTTAAACATATGTTTCTTTACTTCAAAAATTAAATGCATGGATATTTTTATAACTCCATAGGAAAAAAAAACTCGATGGCATTGTTTTTTTCATGCCTAAGGAGGAATAAAAACATGGAAGAAAAAAATATTGACTAAGGTTCTCACAATTCATGCATGAAAGGGTTAATATGTGGGTTTTTTTTTATATTTTTGGGTTTTATGTGTTGTTTTCTTACTTGCTGTTTTTAATCACCTTTTACATATTTCTTTTATAATGTTTTAAATGTGTTTCTTTTTCCCTTGTCGTTGTATTTCAATGTCCTGTGTGAAGCACCTTGAATTGCCTTGTTGCTGAAATGTGCTATATAAATAAACTTGCCTTGCCTTGTCAAATGTTCATTGTGGTCGGTTTCAGATGCTGCAGCTCTTTCATAATTCATAGTTTAAGTTCTTGTTTGTTCAGTATTAATTGTCAGCCCTGTAAATACAAGCTGGACTGACTGTACATATCCTGACCAAAGAAAATACAATTCTCACTTTGTGCAGTAATCTACACCTGGCTTTTCTGCCTCCATCCATAATAATATACATTATATAGACTAATTGTGCGTGTGTGTGTTCACATTTTTTTTTTTGCATGCTTTTTTATTACAAGGTGAAAGGAACAATATCTCAATTCTCTGTTTGTCCTGTTTGCATCTAGTAAAATGACAACATAAAAATCTTCAAATCTTGAATCTTTGAATGTATTAACCCATAAAAACCCAAATATATGCCAGTATCTACACAACTAAACTGTTTAATACCTGTTGATCCACTATTCCTGTCAATCCATGTAAATAATTGGTGTAAAATGCCGTTTGTCGTCTTTTCATGGCCATCAGATATGACCCATTTGGACGTTCAGAGGCTCCGTAGTGAACGTGGAAATACTGTCATCTTCTACAACATTGATTCACCAGTAAAACCTATGGAGTTGGATCAATGACAGTGGATGGAGACACTTGATTTATATTCAATTAATGATAGGTTTTGCTGGAAAAGTAACTTTTTCTCTAGTTTTCTCTCTTTTTGGTATCATAACCCTCAAATGTAATCTTGGTATGATGATAAAAGTACATGATCAGTACAATAAATATAGGAAAATAGATGATTTTTACTGAAAAAATACAAAATGGAGAGGATAATATGATGATATATGGTGATAAATCACTTAAGAAAAGTTAAATAGAGAGAAAATTGTCTTTGGGAACTAACACAAAAGTAGCAGTGTGGTCTTTATGGGTTAAAGCAAAATGTAAATGTAAATCCAAGCTGGACTAACTGTACATATCCTGACCAAGGAAAATAAAATTCTAACTTTTTGCAGTAATCTACACATGGCTTTTCTGCCTCCATCCATAATAATATACATTATACAGGCTAAGTCATCTAAAATTAACATTTATTTGCAACATAGTGTAGCAAACTATTACATGATCAAAAACAAATTAATTTTAGCAAAAAAAAAAAAAAAAGGAAAAAGTCTCCGTTTTGAATGTCTGGGGTCACCAGAAATGTGTGATGTTAAAATGGGGTCAGGAGCCAATGGGGTCAGTCTGAAATGTCACTTTTTTTTTTTTTTATAAAAACATACTGTATGACAGACTTTGGAAAAACAACATTTTCCTACCGTGCACCATGGTCATGGAATAATCTTCAAAAAAACCTGTAAAACTACATACATTCATTTCTGTTAAGGATTTTAAAAGTATCATAGAGAATGCTGTAAAGGAGGGATGTCACTGTTTTTCTTGATGCCATTATGGTTGAATAACTGTTATTGTGTTTTATTGTTCATTTTGTATCATGTATGAGTTTTGTATTGTTTGGACTTTGTATGGCTCTTATCTTGGCCAGATCTCCCTTGCAAAAGAGATTTCTAATCTCAATGGGACTTCCTGGTTAGATAAAGGTAAAATAAAATAAAATAAAATAAAATACTGTTAAATAGAACAGAATAAAATAAAATACTGTTAAATAGAATAAAACAAAATAAAATAAAATACAGTAAAATAAAATAAAATTAAACAAAATAAAATAAAATAATACAGTAAAATAAAATAAAATACTGCAAAATAGAATAAAACAAAAGAAAAGAAAATACCGTAAAATAGAATAAAACTAAATAAAATAACATAAAATAGAATAAAGCAAAATTAAATTAAATTAAATTAAATACATTTAAATAGAATAAAACAAAATAAAATAAAACATCATAAAATAGAATAAAACAAAATAAAATAAAATAACGTAAAATAAAATAAAATAAAATAAGGGCAACACGGTGGTGCAGTGGTTAGCACTCGTGCCTCACAGCAAGAAGGTCCTGGGTTCGATTCCAACACCAGTCGACAGGGGTGGGACCTTTCTGTGTGGAGTTTGCATGTTCTCCCCGTGTCTGCGTGGGTTCTCTCCGGGTACTCCGGCTTCCTCCCACCATCCAAACACATGCACTGATAGGTTAATTAGTTAATCTAAATTGCCCATAGGTGTGAATGTGAGAGTGATTGTTTGTCTCTATATGTTCAGCCCTGCGATGAACTGGCGACTTGTCCAGGGTGTACCCCGCCTTCGCCCCTATGTAGCTGGGATAGGCTCCAAGCGACCCCCGTGACCCTAGTGAGGATAAAGCGGGTTCAGAGAATGAATGAATGAATGAAAATAAAATAAAATAAAAACAATGCCCTTTTTATTTTGCTGTGATTCAGTCATTTGAATACCTATAGGCTCACTTTCTCACATATATGTCCCAAACAGATTCTCCTTCACTATTGTGTTCTTGAAAAGCTTTAAAGCAAACATAAATTGTCCAAAGATGACGAATTGTTTCATTCTTCTACTCCACTATATCTTAGAGTCATTAGTTGTTTTTACAGCAAATATTTTACCTGCAGTGAAATACATTTAATTTTACTAATAATTTTCCTACTTTTATCTTTTATAAGAAGCACAGTTTGGTTTTATTTGAACACTCTTGTTCATGTTAACAATCCTAGCAAAACTTGGAGGTTGATATGGGGCCTGAATTAACAATAAATACTTTAAAGCATTTTGGTTGAATCCATTTATATGTGAGGAATCCTGCATACTGTCCTCCCAGACACCAGGTGAACAGCTCTTGCCGTCCTTTTGCCTCCTACTCTGTTTTATAGGTCGCCCACTGAATAATCGCTCACCAAGAGTGACAAACTTACTATGACAGAGTATGATTATTCAGTTTTACTCTGAAAATATACAGAAAAAAAAAACAAAACAAAACAAAGTAGGATATGAAATGTATTTAGGAACTTGATGTTATCTTGGTTACACTTGGAGAGTCCTTGTAATTAGTATAAGTTAGTAATGAATAAGGCTTCTATAGGTCCTTAAAGGATGCTTATTGACATTATTATGACTATTAGGATTACTAAGATTAAGACTATATTAATGTTAAAAAATAGCATTAAACAAAGTTCCTAAAGCATATTTCATACAAACCTGCAGACTAAATTGCTTCACACATCAATAAACACATACAAAAAATAGGTGCAATTAAAATTTTGGAATGCTAAAAGTTGTATTTTAATAAAAAAAAAAAAAAAATAATGCTGAGAACAGATAACGTTCAGTAATAGATTAAATGAAATGATAAATGAAAATTCAAAAATATAAAATTAAAAAACTCAAATCTATATTCCATTCCAAATTCAAATCTGACAAAAACATTCTTAACATAATGACAAAATAAGTCCAAAAAAAATTTTAGGAAGGTCTGTATAGAAAGTGTGACTCAACTAAATTAGTTTCTTGGTTCGACATTGATGCATATGTCCAGGCTTTGAATATGAAATTTATATTCAAATTCAGAATCATAAATTTCTTCAAAAACTTCAAAAACTAGATTCTTTTGCAACACTTCAAAGTCAAATTCACAGTGTAAAATGCAAAGTCTAATTTCAATGTAAAATTCCAAATTCAAATCCACTCTACAACATGACAAAATAAGTCAAAAGTCAAAAATCATAAATCAAAAATGGCCTGCACTGAAGGGCGAATCAGCTGCGTTAGTATCACTCAACATTAAAGCACATATGCAGGCTTTAAATACAAAATTTATATTCAGAGTCAAAATTTAAACTTCAGAAATTCAAATATATTCCATTAATACAATCAAATTCAAGTTTAAAATCATACAAGTGCAAAACATAATTCCAATGTAAAATTCCAAATTTACATTCAAAACTAATAATAATACTCTAAATTTAACCCCAAAGGCACTCAATAATATAATGACAAATTATGTCAAAGTAATTTAGGAAGGTCTGTATAGATGGATTCATCGCTAGGCTTATCATTTAAATTCAAAAATAAAATTAAAAATTTCAAATCCATTTTCCTCTGCAACGTTTCTTATTCAAGGTCAAATTCAGAATGTGAAAACTCAATTTCAATTTAAATCTAATCGTAAAATTCAAAATCAACACTAATATTAGCATTCTAAATTCAACTCTTAAGGCACTGAATAGCATAATGACGAAATAAGTAAAAGTCCTTTAAAAAGGCTTATATAGAAAATAATAATATATATATATAATATTAAAAAAAAGCTATTGAACAAGTAAGCCCATTATATTATTTATTAAAGTTATTAAAGAAGTGTTTTATTTGATGTCTGGTAGCTGCAAAAAGTAGTGAACTGATAATATTTGCACAATACAAAACATATGAATCTAAATAAAGTAATAAATAAGCTTAGAAAAGGTTCAACATAGACATGATAGATAATACCAAAATGTTTTTGTAATAATAATAAACAATTACAGTATAAGAAATATAGTGTGAAGATTCATAAAGCTTTTATGAACATTCTGAACAAACCATAAACTGTTGATAAATTAAAGTATAAAATGCCTTGTAAACTGACAATAAATGTTTATGCTGTTAGCACCATTTATGAAGTCTAATAATATTTATAGGCATCTTATAAGGAGTTATATGGTGTTTGATGCTCATTCTACTAAAACTCTTCATACAAAGGTACAGGTTCCAAACTGGAATTTTAAAACAATGTGAGGACATTACAAAGTCACACCAGGAGGAGGACTGAAAGACATGAAATAACAACAATAAGATGATTCTCGACTGGATAAAGGTTCATTCAGTGACTTACACAAAAACCAACACATAAAGCAAAAAGTGCTTTGTCATTTTGCATTCCTGGAATTTATAATCCTTAATATACTTTGCTCTTTGGAAATGCAGAGCAATGGGTTTAACCGGGGCGCTTCTGAATTATGAGCCAAGTAAAAAACTGTTTTCAAACTTGGCTCATATTAAGTTTACTTCCAGTGGCCTCATTACACAATTTAAGTAATCACTGCAACTGAGTCATGCACACATTTAGAATAATGCAACTGGGAATGTGATATTGCTAAGTATTGATCTTTCATTTTCATTATTTGGTAACTTTCAGGGAACAGTGAAGCTTTTGACAGACTGTGGATAAAAAATGGCTATACTCTGAGTTAATTACTTGACTTGGAAACACATCCTGTGTTCAAAGGTTGAAGTAGGGAACATAAAAATCAGGCATGATCGTCTATGCAGTGTATGTGTTATGACCCTTCATCTTCGGCAGCAGCCAGCTCTACTTAGTAAGCCACAAGAAAGTGTGGCTGACAGTGTGCAGGAGCCCTCCTGTAATTCCTAGTGATACCTGTGCATTAAACCACCTCTGCTTGGTGGAAGAACACATCAAAAGGAGATTAAAATTAAAACTAAAAACACGATGTATGGTTAAGTCGAGGCAGATGAGAAGCTCCACACTGGGAATTCAAAACACAACAAGGTGTTTAAATTACCATAATGGACATGTACGAAACTCTAGTGGGATGAGTTGGGGGGTTTTTGTCCCGGTGTTTTGCAGGTGCTATGAATGATGCAATGTGGACAACCACAAAATATCAAGTGACCCTATTATCACGATGCAGATAACACAGCTAATAGAGGATTTAGAGATGGTGTGTGTCTGTTGTGCAGTGTCAGCCTTCCAAACCAAAGGATCAGAGAGAAACAGGGAGGGGGGGGGTCAGCAAAAACATGTTTGTCTGGCTTAAGAAGTAAATTGATCACTGTGTGGCTCTCATGTAGCTGTTCTTTTCTGGAGCCACAGAGAGGGTCATTGTTGTGTTGTGAATGCATTAATATAGATGGTTGTCGACCCCGAGTGCATCAGCGCAGACCGTAAACAAGCCCGGTCCTGCGTCTGAGCTCAAACCTACAGGAATTATGAGGGGCAGAACTTAAAATGTGCTGCCACGCTTATACCCACAGACACCATCAACCACACAGGCATAATTAATACTGTATTCCCAAGCAGCTGCCTTTATGAGGAGCAGATGCAGGCAAGATGACCCGATATTGGGAAACCACATGTGAAGAGGCAGCATGGAAGTGCAGTATCATGTTTACTTTCATAAATATGGCAATCCCCCCCAACTCAGCCCCCACCCCAACACACACACACACACACCTACACACACACACACACACACACCCATTCTCCACCTAGCAATTAAATCCAGTTAGAGCTTACGAGAGCTCTCAGCTGCATCCCGGTCTTCACAGGAGTCTCAGCCTCCAGCCTGGACTGATAATAACTATGGTCTGCCGTGTTTCAGCCATTCATTTGATAAAGTGCTTTTCACCTTGCAGCTTTCATTACCCACACACCAGAAAGTGTGCGCATACATATCAGTGTGTGTCTGTGTGAGTGAGCGTGTGTACGTGTGCTTTTTATTTGCATGGTTCTGAGTAAGTTGATTAAACAGGTGTCATGTCATTATTCTATAATCAGTTTTTCAATTATGATTCAAGCCTTGTGTTGCAGTAATGGAAGGTTAACTCACATCTATACCAGAGGACCGAGGTGATTAGACATTGCTGGAAGCTATCCAGAGGAGAAAAAAAGGGAGAGGGAGAGACTTTTTTTTTTTTTTCTGAGTTAGATCGATCCTGTTGACTGAAATGGCCTTGGTTCATAACACACCATGTCTGCTAGCAACAGCTTAGCTGCTCCACTGAGGCGTCTGTCCACACATCTTTTGGGGGTTTCTTTAAAGAAGGTGAGTAAAGAAGTCTCTCTGAGAAAGAAGGAGAAAAAGATGTTTATTGTGATGACCCCGCTTGACACGGTGAAGCTGCTTCCAGGGTGTAAAAACATGCTACTCCAGAGCTTGACTTTCAGACAAACTACACACACATACTTTAGGAATCTTATCAATGTGTCGTATTCATGGTTCACTACATGACAAATCCTTTAATACTAAACTTCAAATCAAGAGCAACAATAACAGGAGTGTTATAGTGATATAGTGATATACCAGAATATAGGTGTCAAACATGCGGCCCGGGGGCCAAATCCGGCCCACTAAAGGGTCCAGTCCGGCCCTTTGGATGAATTTGTCAAATGCAAAAATTACACTGAGATATTAATAATCCTTTTAGTTCAGGTTCCACATTCAGACTAAATGAATCTCAAGTGGGCAGGATTTAGTAAAATACTATCATAATAACATATAGATAATGACAAATCAAATTTTTCTCTTTCTAAATGTAAATATTTTCATGTATTTACGCTAAAACAAAGTATAATTTTACAAAAAATGTGAATAACCACAACAAATATGAACAACCTGAAATGTCTTAAGAGAGGTCAGTACAATTTTAACAATATTCTGCCTGTTACTAAATGTTTTGTGTGTTTGTAGATCCACTGTAATCTGTTAGTTATAATGTACATGTGTAAATGATAAACTGAGGCCTAATATTGTTAAAATTACACAGATTTTTTCAGTTTGTTCATGTTATTCACATTGTTTGAAAGGATAGTTTGTAGATGTAAACCTGTTCATAACGTAAATGCAGTTTTTTTACTTTAAAACATAGAGAAAAGTTTGGAGATTACATTATTTCTATATTATTATATTATAATTTTACTGGTTCAGCTCACTTCAGATCAAATTTATCTGAATGTGGCCCCTGAACTAAGATGAGTTTGACACCCCTGTACCAGAACAAGGCAATATATTTACAGTATTGTACAGGAAGATGTTTAGAGTAAGTTTTTTTAGCAGTAAATTTTCTATCAAGAGTGTATACTGACCTTAATTTCAATGTTAATCTGGTTACTAACCTGCCTGTTATGTTTTGTCTTCTTGTGCTGTATGCAAAGCTGCTGAATACTTGAATTTCCCCCGGGATTAATAAATCTATCTATCTATCTATCTATCTATCTATCTATCTATCTATCTATCTACACTGTAAAAAAAATCTGTAATTTAACAGAATTTTCACTGTTTATTTTACAGATTTTTCCTGTATTTTTAAGATACAGGAAAATATCATTGAAATGACAAAAATAGACTGTGATTTTACATGTCAAATGGAAAATAACACGAAAAAACTGTAACTGTGAATAACCAAAAAATTTCAATTTTTTTAAAGAATTTTTTTTCTTTTTTCACAGAAAATACAGTTAAAATACATTTGCAAATGTATCATAATTTCACAAATATTTCTTTTCTATATATGAGAATAAACTGTTAATTTAAAGTTTAATACTGTAAAAAAAAAAAATAATAAAATGAGATAAAATTACTGACAAGTAACCGTAAAAGACGTATTTGTTCTGTAAGTTTAACAAGACTTGTTTGTTAATTGACAAATATCTTGTGTAATTACGGGAGGTTTCACTACAAAAATGTTGAATAAGTGTATTTTTGTGAGTGTATAACATGTATAAGCGCTGATAAACTGTCCAAATACAGTTTTTATCAGTGGATTGTACAACTTAGTCTCATTGGAAATTATTTATATGTATATATTTATAGGTAATTTGATTGTTTTAATACATGGAAATATTCTTTATTAAACATTAAAAAGTCAAAAAATATGCAAAATCTGATGTTAAGTTAGGGCAAAAAACTGTATTTTAATTATGGAAAATTACTGTATTTTTATGAGATGGTTATTTTCGGTTATTTTACAGTATTTTTTTTGGCACCCCTGCTGCCAGAATATTACCGGTTTTTTTTTACGAGGTTTTTTTTTTTTTTTTTTTTTTACAGTGTATCTATCTATCTGTCTATCTATCTGTCTGTCTGTCTGTCTACTGAATATACTTTAGGTACTGCTGTCTGTTTATTCTTTATGAATAAGGTGTATACACTGTCACATTATTTTTTAAGACAACAGGATGAGTCTTACTGTGCTGTTGTACTGTTCATGCCCACAAAACAATGGATTGTGGGTAATTTGTTTTATTATTGTTGCTACCAAGTGTATTTAATCCATAAAGATCTAAACATCCACCACTGAACAAAATCATCAAAAATGTATAATAACTGTTGATCCACCAATCTTATCAATAGATGAAAATGATTGGTGTAAAATGCAGTTTTTCATCTTTTCATGGTCATCAGATATGACCCATTTAGACATTCAGAGGCTCCGTAGTGAACGTGGAAACACCATCATCTTCTACAACATTGATTCATCGGTAAAACCCATGGAGTTTGATCAATGACAGTAGATGAACACACTTGGTTTATGTTCAGTTATTGATATTTTTGCTGAAAAAGTCACTTTTTCTTCAGTTTTCTCTGTTTTTGAAATAATAACCCTCAACTTTGATCTGAGTTTTCATGAACATCTACATCAGGGGTGTCAAACTCAGTTTAGTTCAGGCGCCACATTCAGCCTAATATGATCTAAAGTGGGCCGGACCAGTAAAATAATATAAATAATAGGTTAAGACCTTAAAAATAATGTCCACACTAAAGTTTTCTCTATGTTTTTGAGTGAAAAAAGTAAAATTCTGTAATGAAAATGTTCACATCTACAAACCGTACTTGAACATAACATGAAAAAATATGAACAACCTGAAAATTCTTAAGAAAAATAAGTGCAATTTTAACATTATGCCTTAGTTTATCATTTATACATGTGCATCACAACTTGCAGATCACAGTGGATCTACAAATACACAAAATATTTAGTAACAGGCAGAATATTGGTAAAATTCTACATGCGTCTCTTAAGAAATTTCATATTGTTCATATTTGTTCAGGTTATTCACATTTTTTGTAAAAGGATAGTCAGTAAATATGAACATTTTTGTGCACTAAAAAAAGGACAAAAATTTATGTTTTTCATTATTTATAGGTTGTTAGGATTGTATTTTACTGGTCTGACCCACTTCAGATTGAATTGACCTAAAATGATTTTCACATCCTTGATTGTTAATATCTTCATTATAATTTTTGCATTTCACAGATTCATCCGAGGGGCTGGATTGGACCCTGTGGGGAGCCGGTTTTGGCCCCCGGGCCACATGTTTGACACCTGTGATCTACATGATCAGAAAATTAAATATTAAAAAATTCATGATTTTCACACAAAAAATAATGCAAAGTACAGAGGATGACATTATAATAAACGGTGATAAATCATCATAAATCTCTCAAATATAGAGAAAAAAATCACCTCGGAACTGTCATAAAAGTAGCACTGGGTCTTTACGGGTTAAGCCTGATTACATTGATTCTTTAGTCTTTCAGCACTTAAAATTTTGATTGGTTCATTTTTATCAGCAGGAGATTGAGTGAAAAAATATCAGACTGTGTACATTTATGTTTAGGACGAATTTGTTAAGATTAGAGCTGGTCCCTTGCTGATAATTAAGAGTGAATATGCAAAGCTTTGTATAAAAGGTAATTCATATTACAGTGGAATGTAAGTACTGCAGTGAATGTATTTGTGGTGACAGGGCTTCATCAATCCAGTGTACATCTATATAACATTGTAAGGTGAATGGTAATGATAATAAAACAGACCATAGAACCACATAAAGTGGCAAAATGAGTAATACTTTAATCTCCACAGCTTGTTGATGCGCTTCGTAAACCGCTATGTCTTTGACACACCCACTGGAGATCAGATGGTCACTCATCTGCAGTTGACTGTCATCCAAATGTGTTTTAAGTCCGACATCATGACTTCACAATGGCATCAAACACTTTACACAAATGTCTACAGGTGAAGGTGGATGAACTCAACCAACACTTTTAGTGCTGACAGACTCTTAAGAATGACTATAAACCTGGTAGCCTGGACACAGTGGTGCAGTGAAGTCTAGACATGAGTGGAAAGTACTGGGCTGAAGATGATGAAGATGAAGATGTGGGAGGCAAAATGCACCATGTGTTGTTTAACTTAAACACTAGTATGAAAATATCTAGAGGTGACTTCTGCACAAAGTAAATGTTTGAATATTTAAATGTCTACCTGCCAAATAAGTACCTCAACAGTCAAACATTTGGGTCCAGCTTTAACCCTTTCCTGCATAATGGTCACTACAGTGGACTGCTATTCTATAGCTGTTCTTTTGTATATTCTTGGATTTTGTTGTTTTATTGCATATCAGCCACCACAGTGGACTTATTGGTCAAAACACAGTAATATCTGGTCAGAGAGCAAACTTTAATTGACTGCCATTCCAACATTTATTTCAACAGTTCCTTGTTTTCAATAATCCCTTATGGTCCAACTAAAGGAAAAATGAATTTAAAAGTAAAACTGTGGGTCATTTAGCAACACTAATCTGTCAAATTGTCTCTAAAATGTCCCGTCAGAGAGATTTCGAATTCTGTGTTTTGACCCTTATGCACCATCCCATACACTGTAATTCATACCATTACTATAACTTTCCTGTTCTCGATAAACCTGATCTGCAGAAACAAATTTGAGTGTAAATAAATTGCTAATTGTTATTAGACTGTAATTTTTTTTTGAACACTTTTTTTTGTTGTATATTATCTTAGTGAGTAATAACTAGTATTATGTTTAAAATGTGAGAAAACATCAGATTTGCAGCATTTAAAAAAAAAATATTTCATGGTTTCAGTCAGTAAATGCATGCTTTTTTGCTACAAGAGTTTAACACATGGCGTCCAGCTGAATGGACATTTTTGTAACTCCATGAAAAATAGGTTCATAGAAAAAAATTCAATCACATTGTTTTTTTTATGCATAAAGAGCAATAAAATTACTCAGGAAAAAAAATCTTGAATGAGATTCTCATAATTCATGCATGAAAGGGTTAATTGAGATTTGATTAATTTGTCCATATCAGCCCCACACAGTAGGAAGGAAGCAGTGAGTTCGCAGTAGAGCTGTCTCAGTGATTTGCTCTCTCAGAGGGGGGTTCATATATATGGACAGAGGCACAAACTGCAACATAAAAAAGAAAAAAAATGCAGCTCAGTACTTTCTGCGACTACACTGTAATTCTTCTGAACAGCAGTGATTAGGAAGTACAAAGGTGCAAACAGATGTCAGGACAGTCAAATAACTTTTCCCGTTATCATTTATAACTCTATTAACCCCCTGAACAGACACACACATCCACCTCACACGTAACAAGTTTCTCCTGAGATATATTGCTCACTGTACTGGCATGAGTTAGCAAATAATTGCTAGTCAGGGGAGGAGGTAGCTTATAATATGCAATGGGAATTTTAATCTTGACTTTTAATAAGCTTTTGACCTTCTTGCGTCTGCAGCCTATAATTAGAAATTCTGGCTGGGCTAGATTGACAGAATACTGTGTCTTAGGGAGGTAAAACCTTGTGCAACTGCGGTCAGCAGACCTTCTAAATCATGTGGCTGCATGAGATATGTTTAATCTAACAAATTGGTTTCTGTTTCCGCTCCTTTTTTTATTCTTTCATGCAGTAGGTATTCTGAATATGGAGGTGATGTCATCGTCTCATCCTTTTAAGAGTGACTGTGGACCATATATTCTGAGGGGGAGGCAGAGAATCAGGACCTAATGGTTTCTCCTCCTTCAGCCAAATCTAATTGTGCCCTTATCTTCTTCAAGTTTAACTGCCCCATTGAAGACGGTCGAGTTGTCTGGACTTAACTGTTGACTTGCCTATGTGTGTTTTTACATCCTGGATATTTCTGCTATTGGCAGCACACATTTTACTGGACTTGAACCTCCACAAACTGCAGCAGTGGTGTTCTTTCTGCATCTCTTCCTGTATCCTCTCTCTTCTTCTTCTTCTTCTTCTTCTTCTTCTTCTTCTTCTTCTTCGGGTCTTTGCATCTGTCAGGCAGCACTAAATTTAGCGGCTGGCGTTTATTTACTTTATGTCCTTGCTGGTGTGTCCTTGCTAAATGAAGGCGAACAGGACTGTCACCATCCAGAGGACAGCAGTGCCCAGCCCCTCGGGAGTTGATGGATAACGTGGGGATACGCACGCCTGTGTATGTGTATGTGTGTGTGTGTGTGTGTGTGTGTGTGTGTGTGTGTGTATGTGTGTGTGTGTGTAGGTGTGTGTGTATGTGTGTGTGTGTGTGAGAGAGAGAGATAGTACACAGGTGCCTATATATGAATGCACACAAAACAGACCTACTTAAGCAGAAGTGCTGGTTGCAGAAATCCACTCAGATCATACAGTGCAGGACGGTGTGTGCATGACCAGCCATCATAATGTTACTTTGAACAACAGGCCTGTGTGCCTGCAGTCATACAGGTATTTGAGTTTGCAGCCTGTGAAGGTATTTGGGCTTCTATGTGGCATAGTGGTATTTGCACCTTTGCTGTTTCAGTGTGTCAGTGTTGAGCGCTACACAGTCCTATGGATCAGTGCCTCTGTATGGATCCCCTGGAGCAGCCTCTTGTTCCTTTAACATTCCAGGTACATCCACACCAGCTCCTTCCTGTCGCTCCCCTTGTGTGGCGCTGATTGACAAGCGTCCGCTTCTCTCAGGCGCGTAATCAATCTGCTAATTGGTGTCGGAGGGTCGGTTGCTGTTGAAGCATCCCCCGTTCTTTCTTTGGCTAATTTATCTTTGTCACCACAGACTCACAAGGTACATTAGTTGGGAAAGCTCAGTCTCTGCAGAGCCTCCCTCTCTCTCTCTCTCTCTCTCTCACAGACACAGAGTATGCTACTGTGCTTTGTTCATCTATTTTTTGCTGCAATACATCACACAAAAGAGTGAGGGTAAATGTTAGCCTTGCACTGTTTCCATTGGTAACCACAGCTCAGGAGGTAGAGAAGGAGAGCAGGTCAGTCTCTCTGTGCAGGATAATTGGCAACAACAATGTACTTTATCATAATTCACTACAGGAGAAAAGCAGGATTGCAATTAGTAAGATCTTCTCAAAGTTGTAAAATCTGTTAAGTACTATATGATAATGAATAGACAAAAAATGTTCAACTGCATGCATGTTGAAAATGAGTATGAAAACGCACTGAATGCATGTGATTCCTGCCACACTTGCAGGGAAGCAGACTGAGCCCTTGAAAACAGCACTTCACATCTGATTGATTTACAGGCCGTTTCAACCCAGGGTGCCAATCAAGCTCTGATTAGACATGACTGACTCGCTGATGATGTTTCAGACAGCAGCCTTGTCCGTGGTCTCACCGAGAACACAAGATTGATTGCATGAGGCTTTTTTAACCCAGATTAATCTCAAATAGCAAATAACACAAGAGTCATAAAGTTTCTATCTCTCCCAGTTCACAGTCTTTTCAGTGTAGTAACAGCGGTGAAGAGAAACATGTGCTTGCTCCCAAACTTGTGGATTAGGCCCCCAGTGCCCCCTATTGGCCCCCAAATCATCTGTTGATCCTTTCATACACTTATTCTCCACTCATTATACAAGGAACACCCAGGAGTTAACGGAGAAAATGTATATTTAATGCTCATAACTCCTTTGGTTTTTACACCAGTATAAAATACATTAAGAAAGAGTATTGCTTTTATCTATTCTTGTCTTTTACAGCTGCATCTGTACTGTTTCACTCCCTTTCTACCTTTTTTTCCTTTTTCCTCTTCTGTTCCACTCTCTTTTTTCCAGTATATAGGTGCAGACGTGCAGTAAGGTGTTCTGATGAGGAGAAATTATGGCGAGCAGCCGGGGAGAAGTCCATATTCTAGCCATATTCAACCTGCTCGCTCACTCCCTACACGACAAGAACAGCGGCTGCACACTGATCATACCCTCATTAAAGTTGTTCTCTTTCTCCTTTTTCACACTTTTTTTTTTTTTTTCTTTGATGCACTCACTGCTCTTTAAGTGCTTTAAGCACCGTGGCAGCCTTCTCTGGAAAAGTCTGTCTCTCGGCTGTTAACAACCACCTTTTCAACAATGACAGAACTATCAAAAAGTAATTTTATGCAAACTTCTTCTGAGATCGATCCACCTCCATTACATCCACTTTTATTCATTTACTACTTTTACATTAGTGCCGTAATGTCTTTTCAATGCAAAATAAGGCTTTTAACATAGTTCAGAGATCAGAACAGAGACGAGGAACATTATTCGTTGTCTGATCTTTGCATTATTATTCACTGCTGTCTTTGAAAAGTCTTCTCTCCAATTTTCAGTTTTCATTTTCAGGTTTTAATTCAATTCTAAACCTAATCATAAACTCTTATATAATCTATAAAACAAATTAATGTAGTTACAAATAGTTACTAAATAAAGAGACTGTGATTTTTCTAGTTAAATTACTGCTATACAATAATCTGATGGCATAAGATAACAGCAGTTTTATGTTTTACTGCCAAACCTTAAAGTACAGAGTACAATAAGATAAGGCTGAAAATAGCCTCAGATTCTATCTCTGATTTCTGATGAGTTCTCTGTCTTTTTAATGAGTTTTACAGATTAGATTTTAGAAGGAAGTCGAGGTGCTTCTTGTTCGATCAAAGGAATGGGACACAAACCACCTGAGACCCCCACAGGTCACGACCAACGTCATGAGACCGGATCGCTTCAACACACCTTCTAATCAGTCCATCTGTGATGTTGCTCACTACACTGGCCTGCTGTGCGTCACACTGCACGTTGTTTCAACCCTGACCCAGACATGCAGCCGGACAAACACTCTGACAGATACAAAACAAGTGGATGATCTGAATGAAGCTCAAGCACCACTTTTTTTTTTACAAATCAGTTTGTGTTCACTTTTTGTTCTTTTCACGATGTTCTTCTTATTCACATTAACTTTGCTGACACTTAGAACTTTGCAGTCAGTGTCATTATAACATAAGAGAAGCATCTAAAGAGTCTGAGTGGCTGTTTAGATGATTTCTGCTTTTCCTCTCTGTCTCTGACTTTCTATATTTGTAAAAGAAAAGCTTTAAGGGTTGTAAATTCAACACATTTTTGAGTGCTGAGCTCCAGTCTGGTCGGCAGCTTACTTGACAATATAGCGGCTGGGTGAGCTTTTACACACTGCCCTGTCAGTTTTCAGGGATCTTTGCAAGCAGAGGATGTGGTGAAGTCTCACATCGGACCCGACCTTCCAAAAAACTCCAGCGGTGGAGGCCGGCTTCTGATAGTTTGGTGAGATTATAGAGAAACAGAACAGGGCCTACACTGAATAAAACATTAAAGAGGCAATGACTAAATGGAACTACTGAAAAAAACAGTAGGATAGGATAATAATGTGAAATTTCCTTCGGTGAAATGGCGTGAGGTGAGGCTGTTCAAGAAACAAAACAGGATCTCAGGTGGGAAAACACCCTCTCTGCAGGAACAGAGTATAAACATCAATTTGAGCACCGCTAAACAATAATCAATCGGTGCTACTATTAAATAATAGGAGCCTTGAGTGAGATAATCTCTGTGAGATTGGCTGTGCAGCAAAGTGTAACCATCGTCCCCACTGTGAGCCAGTCCGTTTCCTGTGCTTTTGATCTGTTGATAGAACACGTCTTCACAAAGCCGAAAGATAATGTACGATATGATATTATGTTCATATGTACTCTGCGCTAAAACAGCCTTCAGTAAAGTGCTCAAACACCTGCACAGTCTCCTCTGTGATCCCCTCACCTGTGATCTAAGCCTTTTATAAACCTCTCCACCCTGCAGTAGCACAGTCAAAAAAAAAAAAAAAAACCCTTCAACTCATAAACTCCTCCCTCTGCCTCTGACGGGGCAGCCATTCTCTGAGGTTGTAAAGATAAAGGACGAGGAGTTTCCCACCTGAAGGGAGGAAGTAGGGATAAGGTCAATGGCAAGTGCAGCTGACAATCTGGCTCTTGACTCCACATTTTAACCCAGTACACATACCCAAATCAACCCCTAAAACAGCTGTTTGACCCACGATGAAGAGTGACATCCCTGATAACAGAAATATGGTGAATTGGACTACTGACGTGTTCTGACATGTCCACGCAGCCCCTTCCTCTGCGTGTTTTGCGTGTGTGCCAACTACAGCAATCTCTCATTTTTTGGATTGTGTTGTCTGAATATATTTAGTGCTTAGTGTTCTGTTTGCAGGAGCAGGATAAGATTAGTCCCAGCTGACAAAGATAACCCCTACAACCTCAATTCAAAAACGTTGGAAATATGTGTAGATTTATGAGATTTGCAAATCTCATAAATCTGCATGTAATTCACAATAAAACTGAAAATGTTTAATCAGAGAAAATGTTGATGACAGTAAACCATTTCCAAACTGTAAGGACAGGGGAAACAAAAAGCTGAAAAAGAAAAAAAGAAAGAGATGGATGAATATTTTGTGACTAATAAGATGAAAGGGTAACAGATCAGTAATATGATTGGGTGTAAACATCACCTTAGAGAGGCAGAGTCCCACAAAAGTATGCAGAGGTTCACCAGTCTATGAAATATTGTCTAAAAATAGTGGAACAATTTAAGAACAAGAGTTCAGAAAACGCAAACCTCCGCCAAGCACCCCGAACGGTGTGCACGTGTGGATCGACTATTTCTTTTTAAACTAGGTCATCCGAGGTCAACAAAAATGGCGCCATATGAAAGCTCATATACGACTTCCTATATGTCGATAATGTAACTGTGTTGGCTGACTGGTGTCATTTTTGAGTTATTACTTAGCATTTGAATGTAAGAGAAAACAAATTGTGACCCCCCAGAAATTCCCTGTGTAACTGCTTCCATAATTTTCATTGAACAGCAAAATCTGGACTTTATGTCATAGAACATATGTCTGTGGATGTGCAAAACAAATTTCATAATGATATTTCACAAATTGCATTTTTTATGAATTTTTGAAAATGGTGCATAAAAAATAAAAGTCAACAGAACATAACAGAAGAGAAATGGAGCGGAACGATATTTCGTACAAAGTTGAAGCTTGGTACCAGTCATGTTTATGTCAAATTATTTTAAATTCCAATCAATATTTGTTGAGTTATAATGAAAAATGTGTGGTAAATGGGATTTTCAATGTTAAATTGAAATGTCCACAGAGTCCACATTCCACAGTGAATTTTGTGCCAGATACAAGATATTGTTATAACGTGTATCAAATTGGAGGCTAATCTGAGTAGTTTTGAATTTTTTATGAATTTTCAAAAATTGCTCAATGATGAGAGATAGGATAATTTGAGATTTTGTGACCTTGCTGTGAAGCTCTATCATGCAAAGAAGCAGCCCATTGCATAAGCACTAATGCACCCCCATAACATCGCACATGCATCGTGAGCCACTTATACACAGAGATCCTGGAAAAAAGGTGAGATGGTGATTGCACCTTTTTGCCACCACTGAGCGATTTCCACAGCCAAGACAAAGGAATAGCAGAGGTGAAACAGACTGGACTTTTACACAGTGGACCTGTGTTATGGATTCAAAGGGGCGGTGACGCGGCGCAGTGTTTAGTGTGACGTATAACTGAGCATAGTGGTGTTGGCTCTCAAAACAACAATGGAAGACTTTCACTGTTCCACAAATGTTAGCATGGATAGATTCCTCCACCCAATGTGACAACAGCTCGACGTCTCCCCAATTCTACATCTTTCTGGTTGCGTTGATATGTTTGTTGACTGTACACTCATTTTTAAATCCTCCAAAACGTCACACCTTGTTTGCGTAACAAGAGGTGTTCCTTTTACACAGCGTTCCAGAGTCATGATTCCACCTTTATCACAGCTCTGTTACTACCTCCAGAGGTGTTACAGAGCCGTGACAGTGGTGGGACCAAATGATCCCACCATTTCATTTACATAAACGTTGTTCCAGAATAAAGGTGAAATGTTCCCGGAACAGAAGGGTTGTGTAACAGGGGCTAGGGTCATATACGGCTTTAACCACCATTTGTGAATTATCCAATTTAATTCAATTCAGTTTTATTTGTAGAGCCCTATATCACAACAAGGTTACCTCACAGGGCTTTACAGAATTAGCTGGATATGAAAACAAACAACAGTCAAATAAACAGTAGATGAAGGAAATGATTTAATGTCCCTGGCATCCCTTGTCCTTAGACCAGGGGTGTCAAACTCATTTTAGTTCCACATTCAGCTAAATTCGATCTGAAATGGGCCAAACCAGTAAAATAATAATATATAAATAATGTCAACTCCAAACTTTTCTGTACGTTTTAGAGCGAAAAAAGTAAATTTACATTATGAAAAGGTTTACATCTACAAACTACCCTTTCAACAGATGCAAATAACATGAACAAACTGAAAAAATAAGTGTAATTTTAACAATATCATGCCTCAGTTTATCATTTACACATGTACATTATAACTTCCAGATCACAGTGGATCTACAAATACACAAAACATTTAATAGCAGGCAGAATATTGTTTAAATTGTATTTACTTCTCTTAAGACATTTCAGGTTGTTCATATTTGTTCAGGTTATTCACATTTTTTGTGAAATTATACTTTGTTTTGGTGTAAATGCATAAAAATATTTACATTTACAAAGAGAAAAAATTGGAGTTGTCATTATTTATATGTTATTATGATAGTATTTAACTGGTCCTGCCCACTTGAGATTGAATTGGTCTGAATGTGGAACCTAAACTAAAAGGATTGTTAATATCTTAGTGTAATTTTTGCATTTCACAAATTCATCCCAAGGGCCGGACTGGATCCTTTGGCGGGCCAGATTTGGCCCCCGGGCCACATGTTTGACACCTGTGCCTTAGACCGTCCTTCTCAGCAAGGAAAAACTCCAAAAACCCAGTGGGAGAAGAGAAACGTCGGGGAGAACCACAGTGAAGTGATCCACTCCCATGGATCCACATACCTGTATTTCTGTCCGTCTGTCTGTCTATAGTCTGTCAGTGTAATCTGTCCGTCCAGACATCAAAAGACTTTTAATGCAGGTCACATTTTCTCTCAGGGGACACAAACAGAAGCCTCTGCCTTGGAAGACAATGAAACCAGAGCACACGTAACTACAATGGCCAAACAAATCATAAAAATAAGAGATGAGAGCCCGGCGGCCGATGAAGGCGTTCAGTCAGTCTGTGATTCATGTGAAGTATTTGGAGTGAGTTTCTGTCTGAGTGGGGATGTCTCAAGGTGGATTTTGTCATTCTGGATGTCGGCTGAGGAGGAGTGGGTGAGTGAGTGAGTGGCAGGGGTCATCAGCGAGGTGTGAGCGGGCGGGCGCTGCAGTGCAGTATGGGTGCTTATCAGACTGGTCCTCCGGAGCAGCTTTTGACATTTCTAATCAACACGGGGCTCCCGGCTGGCTCACTCCTCACCTGGCCTCTCAGATCCTCTCAGCTCCCAAACCAGACTGTCTTCCATAGTGTGTTGACACAGGCAGCCTGCTCCGTCAGTCACTCGCCTCATTAACTCCTGTTGGGCTGTTATTCCCACTGCTACACTCATAAACACACGTGCCCTTGCATATGCACACTCGTATACATCCACTGAGTCAAAGCTTTTCCTGTTTGTCAGTCTGTGCATTTTTCGCATGTTTTTGACATTTTTTTGTGAATTACTACAGCTGTCTGTCTGATCAAATGAATTGATTTGGAGTGCTGGCAGGATAACTGTTTACTTTTTTCTTGCCTGTGCCTGTATGGATTAAAACTCAATAGATACATCACTTTTCACTGTCACTTAGATTCAGTAGCTGAAGCCTGTTGAGCAGCAAGTTCAGACTGAGGTTTGGGTCATATTTATATAAAAGAAACTGCCAAAGCATGAGTGCATTAGCAGTAAACCATTGGTTTGACTCACGGGATGTGAGTAATACACACACAATAACTCAACAGGTATAATTTGCAAACTATACTGATGGTCAATAGAAACTTTGAGGTAGAAATGTCTGCATCTTTCTACTTGTAGGGGGGTTGTAATTATTCATTGTGGATTTATTGATGACTTAGTGCTCGGTTCATTGAGATAATGATGAGTTGTCATGTTGTCACAGTTCATTGCACATAGGTTGGTCTCTTTGCAAAAGTGGACCAAATACACATTGAGCAATACTCAGTGGGTATCTGCACAATTTGAGGATTGGTTTTGAAGGCCTATATAAAGGCCCAAAAAAGGCCACCATTATTAGTCCAGTGAACGGCATCATGCCACGTCTATCACATGAACAACATCTCCGGGTACTGGGTATGGTGGAGGCCGGTTTGAGCTACAGTGATAGAGCCTGGTGTATGTATGGGCTGTTCCCAACCCACAATCAGAAACCTGGTTGAACACCACAACACCACAGGCTCTGTTGACCATAGACCGCATCCAGGGCGAGAGAGAGTGACAACTGCAGACCAGGACCTCTACTGTTGTGACTTTGTGTTTGGCAGGTGCCATTTTCTTTTGTTAAGTTTTTTGTTTTGAAATTATTCTTGAAACTTTAGATTTTTGTTTCTGTATGCCAATATCCTAAACAAATGATTCATATGAAAAAATTCCAGTTTAGGATTTCAAAATAAAAATTATGTCAAAAAATATGGTCTCAAAGTTTTCATTGACTGTGAGTGTAGAAGAAAATATTTGCATTGTAGGTTTCTCATCTTTGCTTATCATTTCTTACTCACAGAGAGCATTGGTCACTGCAGCGCCTGTTGGACGCTAAATTTATTACTGCTTTCACTCTGATACGCTATCAAACATCCAGCTGACAAAGATCTGTATCCATCTAAGGCCACAACTCATAATAAGATATGAGGCAGTGTCACTTTTTTCCAGCTTCCTCGTTCCTTCCAGGCAATAACTTTGATCAGTGGCTGCAATTTCCTGGATTGGTTAAGTTTGAATGAAGGCGAAAAGCGGGAAGGAGATAGAAGCTGAGCTGGAACTGATCATTATCGACTCTGATTTAAACACAAACTCTGACACCACAGACCGTGACGGCACTTCCTCTTTTTGATAAATTAGGATGTCGCTGTCAAGATCAACCTGGAAACTGGCGTAGATAAAAAAAAAAAAAAAAAAGTGTAATGTCACAAAGAGGAAATGATGTTGAACTATCACTGAAGAAATGTGAAATAAACTTCATTTAGACATCCAGACTGACAAATACACTGAAGTCACTCTGATGACAGATGCAGTGTTTTGCAGATATCATTAAAGCAGATGAGAAAGAGCTGATTGAGGAGAGGCAGCCTGAGCAATAAGTTAGCATATCATAACTGACTATGAGACACACTGGTGGTTAGTGTGGTCGCCATGGGTAGTGTAGTAGCCTGCTTGGTGGGCGTGGTTAAGTTTTTCGGCTGTTTGTTGTGTTCCTGCGCCTCATTTTAGTCACAGGGAAATTATAACCTGCATTTTTGTAGCCTGAGGTGAAATGGCACACACTCTAAGCACTCAGGGCTCATTAGAGAGATAGAATCAGTGTCCTCCCCTCAGTTTAATAGCAACACTGAAGAGTTCATGTTGAAGCAGATTACTTGTCTCTTAGAAGAATATTTGCATAGAATTGAATGTTTCAGTCAGTTGTGGACCGTTTCACAATGTTGTTTCTTTGAATCACTGCTGGTTTGTGTTTTGACTGAAAGAAGCAACTGAACTCATACTCTACTTCCACAAATAATGTAGACACTGTATTATGAGATTAAGCAACATGATTTGAGATCAGTTCCAACACTACCACATTAGGCCCATGGGCCACATTTGGTTGATTTCTATGCTCTCATTATAGCAAATGTTTCTAGAGAATTATGGCATTATGTTCAATGTAACGGCACATTTCATTTGCTCACCTGTCAATGGCATCAACAAAACTTCAATCCATGTATATTCTGTAATGAGTACTATGTGTAAAAAAAAAAAAAAAAAAAAAAAAAAGTGTAGGTTTCTGTTGATGATGATGTCACCAGAGTGAACATCAGACTGGATCAAGCTTGGGAGAAACAACACTTGAGGCATTGAAACCAGGAAATCAAAATATGGAGGACCAAGGAGACATATGTGGAATTCCTGGCAGATTTTTGAGTCTGTAAGTCACAATTTTGTTGTGTTCCAGGCATATCACGCCAAATTACCTGAGGGCAAGGAATTGTGGTAGTTAGGTGTAAACACACCAGCATGGCGGCCCATACGGGGTTTATGAACATTTACAATAATTTCTATCGCCAGAGGTGCTTGTTCCTTGTTTTTTTGAGGGAAACAGAGGACAAAAGATAAGATAAGATAAGATAAGATAAGATAAGATAAGATAAGATAAGATAAGATAAGATAAGATAAGATAAGATAAGATAAGATAAGATAAGATAAGATAAGATAAGATAAGACTGGTCTACAAGGAAAATGCTTCCAGAATAAAAGTAATGAAATTTTACCACATGAGAGTCACTGATGAAGAAAAATCAAGTAAAAAATGCTGGTTGGCTGAACTTTCCAAGATACAGCCTTGGGTCAAAATGTGAAATTCAAGAATTAACGAGAGAATGGGTTTGACTCAAAAGGAATATTTGTCTCAGAGTTACGAGATCTACTTCAAAACACAGTCTGCACATTAGAATACATTCACTTTACAGGTTCTATTTAGTGGAAGATTTATAAAACTATTATATAAATGTACATAAACCAATATATATGTGTAATAACACTTTATCATATACCTTGAAAACATCAGCAAACCGGCACTTTTGTCATTTATTTTCCAATTAATCTTATTAAAATACGGAACATTTAGCACATTTAATCTCTGAAGCAAATAATTTCTAAAAAATTGAAGACCAGTGTATTCTGTTACGAGTACTATGTGTAAAAAAAAAAATTTTTAAAGTGTGTGGGTTTCTGTTGATGATGATGTCACCAGAGTGATCGTCAGCCTGGATCAGGCTTGGGAGAAACACCACTTGAGGCATTGAAACCAGGAAATCAAAATATGAAGGACCAAGGAGACACATGTGGCATTCCTGGCAGATTTTTGAGCCCGTAAGTCACGATTTTGTAGTGTTCCAGGCAAGTCACGCCAAAGTACCTGAGGGCAAGGAATTGTGGTAGCTAGATGTAAACACACCAGCATGGCGGCCCATACAGGACTTACGAACATTTCCAATCATTTCTATCGCCAGAGGTGCTTGTTCCTTGCTTTTTTGAGGGGAACAGAGAACGAAAGATAAGATAAGATAAGATAAGATAAGATAAGATAAGATAAGATAAGATAAGATAAGATAAGATAAGATAAGATAAGATAAGATAAGACAATAATCCAATCCAACTTTATTTATAAAGCACGTTAAAACAACCACAGTGGACCAAAGTGCTGTACAGAAGACTAAAAGCACAATCAAAATTACTAAAAGCATTGAAAAAAACAAACAAACATACAAGATAACAAGAGCAAGATATAATAGCAAATAAAAAGATAAGATAAGATATGCCTTTATTAATCCCACAAGGGGGAATTCCAGATGGCCCATAAGGCAACAGAAGCTGTTATACCTTTTATGTGGCCTTATTTGTATACTTGGATACGTATTTGGTATTAACCCAGCTAGCATTCCCACAATTTTGGCAAATATTCCCTGTAAGTTCTGTTAACAGTTTAAAGAAAACATTTTCATGCAATGTTAAAAGATCATTTTTAGAAAGTTTGCAGGGAATGTTATCCAGCATAAAAAAATTTCCTGCTCAGAACGTTTTTAAGAACATTAGGGCATAATGTTCTAACAATGTTGTCCCCAAACATGTTAAGAAGCATATCACCAAACATTTTTAGAATGTTTTGAGAGAACGTTATCCTGGAACATCCTGGGAACTTAAAGAAAACTTACCACTGAAAGCATTATGAGAACATTCTTGGCCACATTTTCAGTTTTCAGAACAAAAGATTGCTCACTGGGAATTTATTCTTGAACTTAATGGACTGAAAACTAACTAACCCTAGAGTAACTGCTGATTTTGCATGACATTTGCAGATAAATAATGTTAGAGCAATAAAAATTTGCATAAACACTGCATCCATGGGGGCCGCCATTGTTGTTTCACGGGCTATATGTGACGTCAGAGCGCGGAACTGGGAGTACATCGATCTAGTACAGCTTCACCGGTGGGAAGTCACAGGTTTGACTGCCATTCCAGTGCATGTTCACCAGTAGAAGGTTGGAAAAGCATGGGTTACAGGTTGCCTGGAATGCAGCAACAGTCTATTGGAAGATAATACTAAGTAGCATTATGGGAAATGTAGTGTTTAGTGTTTGTGGAGAATGGTGCGTGTTTGATGTTGTCAGGAAATATGTCTCCTGTGACATCTCCAACGCAAAACCATTTAGGAAAGTAAGTTTTTTACAGCTTAAATAATAGAAAAAACACCCCTTTAAGGTGTAGAATTCATTCATTCAGGTATCCTCAGTGGCACCAATGTTTACTTTCAACCTGCATTTAGAAATTAATGACTATCCTGATTCTCCGTAACAGAAGAAAACACTTGTTAAGATGTTGATTTCACATGCCAACAAGGCCCCTCCCTTCTCCGTCACCATTGCTTCAGACTGTGATGGTGTTGCACTGCACGGCGGCCGGCGCTGACTCACCTATATCACACACACACACACACACACACACACACACACACACACACATGCACACGCATATACACACATATACACGCCAGCCCCCTGCTCTTCACTCACTCACCTCCTTCCCCTCCCACTGTGTTCACCCTGCACTGCAGTACAAAGTGGTTTTGCCTGTCTAGCCTTGGCGTTTAATGTTTAAGTATTGGGAGCGGCTGGAGAGTGCAAATAAAATGCCTTTACAGACTCCGGGGCACGCTGAGGGCTGTGATTCCAGATACTGTATTGTGAAATTTCCATTGTGCTTGACAGTGTAGCCTCAGGGCACCTGAATCTGTTGAGCTGAATTCTGACTCTTTACTTGTTCATAATGCTTGATGCGTGCGGCTTAGATAAACCATTTAGACGAAGATTGTTCCAACTTTATTACACAAACAAAAGAGGACACATGTTCACGGGTTAGACGGCAACATGTCCGTGCTATAAAGTGTTTGTCAAAAGTTCAGAACAGGATAAAGGTTTGAATGCAGACCCCACCTGCAAGAGAAAACCACAAACTGCACAATGAGTTTGTGGTAGGGCTGGCTTACTGTTGGCTGGAAGAAAGGAAACCCTATTTGCTGCAAAGGAAAACAACAAGGAAAGCCTGACACTACTTATATGTTTGTGCGTGATTATTCTGTAGTCCTAATCCGTCTAACAATGTTACAAAACATTCAGACAGGAGGAGGCTTTAAAGCAGTAATTGGGGGGACTTAACACTGGTAAAACTCTGCTCAACCGCTTCTAGTTGCATCTCGCTCGTGCTTGATCGAGACTGTGGCACAAGAAATCAAACATGGGTGTGGGTTTAGTCTGATTCTGAGCAACATCTTTTAATTTCTTTGGAACTCAACAGGGGCATTTCATGCAAAAGACAGTGGTCTACGTGTGGGGAGAAGGTAGAAGGGTGTAAAGTATGTGTAGTATGGAGAACAGGTTTGAATACAACATCAAAAAAGCTGATGACTCATTGGCCATTTTTATGCCTCACATTGGATTAGCCATCACATGCAACAGGCTCCTTAATATGAATTGTGCAATGCCCTCAATCCCTCCAGAATTATTTCATAAAATCTGCTCCTGTTTTGCTGTGTCACCGTCATATGCAAAGACAGAGTCAGTGACAATGAAGAAACAGCTGAGCGTCACATAATGGTTCACATTTGACATTTCAGGAGCTTTTAATTATGAGAAAGTCTTTACAGAGTCATGTATTTGAGTAAGCTGTCAGGCCAAAGGCGTCTAATAAGGCTTTATGATAGTATTGTCTGGGGAAAACATCCAGTTTGACTCTGAAATTACATTAATGGGTCTATAAAATCCCATTTGGCAAACTGAAAACTGTTTTTTAAAGCAGAGGTACTAATACTAAATGGAATATAAGTGCATGGGATTCGTGCCTGTATATCAGATCTACACCGAACTGGAAACCATCCAGGGTGTTTACATCTCAGTCTGCAGGAATATCCCCAGGTAGGTCCCCAAACACAGTCGACAAACACCACGAGCATAATTTTTTAGTGTTTGCTTTGTGATGTTTTGCATTTTTCAGACGTGTCAAATAACTTTTTAATCACAAGTATATACACTCAATTGACCTTTAGACAATGCTTTGATTAATTGTCTAAACTGTCTGCTGTGATTTCCATTGCCTTAAGTGTCAAACTCCACCCATCTGGCACCGAAGGAGGCCAAAACCAAACAATGAAGTGTAATGTTTGCGAATGCTATTTGCCCCAGGTCTGGCTGATAGATGGTTGGTTACCTCTGTGGGAGAAACTCAAGTTCAAATCCAGTCTGTCACATCAGCACACCTTGCTCTTTAGTCTGCATTATTCATCACACTCTCTGCATTATTCATTTCTCTTGCCATTGCATTTTGTCACTTGGTTTTATTACAAGAACCTCCTCATAACCACTTTTTTATCATAATTATTATTTATTTTTCTTCCGCCTTGTATTCTGTGAAGCATGGGGGCGAACTCGGTGAACTCTGTATCTCCACGTCCTCTGTGGTTTTGAGGTGTTTGTGTGGGATGCCAAGTTTTATCTCAGAGCTGTGACACCTGAACCAAAGCTCTGACCTGGAGGCCAAACAGTTCCTCTGGTGTCCCTCAAGGCATCACCGCTGCTGTCAGTTCTGTGTTTGGACAGTGGTTTCCCTAAAAAAAAAAATGACATCCTCAGAGTCTCCATGACATTTAGCAAAAAACAGATGAAATTCAGTGATGTAGACTGAAAGCTGTCAGTGGCTGTGGAGGGTTTTGGTCAGCCTGCCATGTACAGAAGCCATCTTTTGGCCAAGACTAGACGTTCACGGTTACAGTGAGCGGCAGGTAGTCTCACCTGCCCTGGTTGCTGTGCCACGAGTCTGGCATAGACAGTGAATGCCAGACTGGAGGTCAGCCAGAGCGAGGTTTTAATGAGACTGAAGCCACACCAAAGGCTGGCATATCTGTCCTCACTTCAGAGCACCTGTGCCACACTGTCAGTGTGATTAGAGTTGCCTCAAAACAGCCCCTCTTCCTGTAATTACTCTAACAGTTGGTTTGTTATCCCACAAATAATTTGCCTTCCTGAAACATTTAAAATATGTTTTTGTCTGAGCTGATGTGCCTTGAATGTGGATTTCAGTGCTGTTTAATGTGTCACAGTGCCATGCAGTTTGTAATCAACACAACACATTACTAATACATCATAATTGACTCTAATCACAGGAATACAAATAATCTGTGTCAGGCTGAAAACAACACAGGAAGTTTGATGATGGAAACGTCTTTTTTTTTAAGCCAAAGAATTCTGGGATTGGAGAAATCGTTAGTTTAGGTAGATAATTAATGACAGAATACTTTATATAAATCCCTTCCTCCTTCCGTTCTAATGCCAGTGAATGGTGGCAGTGGTGGTGGTGGTGGGGGGGGGGGGCGTTGACTGTTGAATATGTCCATTAAGGGGACTGTGAGAGGGTAAAAGGTTCAGGGGACTCCACGGGTGATCCTTGGCTCTAAACACACACGCAGTCCATTTTACGCACCGAATAAGCTGGTTCCAATTAGAAAAAATGCCTGGGATGAGTCGGACAGGCCTGGGAAACACCTTCTTAAACCTCATCTGCTACTTTACGGCCTGTCCCGTTCACAACCTCAGAGACACTTCATGACCGTGACAGATGAAACAATACACGACGTGCTACTTATAAGCTGAATATGGGCCTTGACGTGGAAAGGTTATGCTTGTGCGCTGTTACGCGCAAAGACAGAGAGCGCAACAAGGGAGCACGGTGCACTGCAAACGCGCACAATATCTGTTATTAAAGTTTGGTAAAGTTTCAGACAGTTTGATGGTTTTATATTATCTCTGTGTTATGCTTTCTCCAAAAAAAAAAAAAAAAAAAAAAGTCCAAGAGTTTGTTTAATCTACATAGTGAAAAATTATTCCAAATCCAATCTTGTGCGTATACAGTCCCGTTTATCAAAGAGACAATGCCCACAACTAGAGACTGCATTTTCAGATATAATAGGAAGGATACTGAGTAAAATGTGGATAATGTTTATTTATTGGATGTATGTATCTTCACACAGAAATCATCCAAGACGTGCGTGCGCAATGCGGGCACATGAGCTCCATTATTCTCTTGGGAAAAGCTTTTTGTGCCAAAGTTATCCCAGACGCACTCCAATAACGGCTCACGTACTGAAATCACTTCACCTAACTACACTGCTTCAGATTTGAGCCCCGCACTGTGCAAGTGCTCCTGTCTGTCCTGAGTTTCCTGTGAAATCTGGAAAATGGGAGGGAGAAAAAAAAACCGACGGTGTATAATTGATGTTTTCCCATGGAACAGCCCCTCCTCCCTGCAACACAAGCTAACCCTCAGGTGGAAGAAATCTTTTAAGATTTTTTTGTGGGATAACAGGAGGGTTTGTCTAAGCGAACCAATCAAGTCCCTCCCCTGCTATAGATCGGTGCTATAATACAAAGCAGTAAAAGCGGTCGCCTCACACAAGCGGCTGCAGCTCGACTAGAGATCCCGTGGCTTTTAATTCCCTCACTACTTTTTTTTAACCCTCATTCGATGTGCCCCGTTATTACCATTTGTCCGAGGCGTTCATTTCCGCACCTGCCACGGTAGAGACCAGGCGAAGGCGAAGTAGAGGAGGAGACAAGGACATTGCGAGAGCCGGGAGAGGCAGACGGCAGAGATAGCAGCGGCGACTCGTTGAGATCTTAAAGGACAAAAAATGCTGCTCTGGACCAGAATCGTATTGGTCGGTCTCATCTGCTTGTCCTTGGTGTCCTCTGGGATGGGATGCGGACCCGGCAGGGGCTACGGCAGGAGAAGACACCCGAAAAAGCTGACACCTCTTGCGTATAAGCAGTTCATCCCCAACGTGGCGGAGAAGACCCTTGGGGCAAGCGGCAGATACGAAGGCAAGATCACAAGAAACTCCGAGCGATTTAAAGAACTGACTCCCAACTATAACACAGACATCATATTCAAGGATGAGGAGAACACCGGTGCCGACAGGCTAATGACTCAGGTAAGGAGACAGAAAAGCCCTTTTCCCCTCATGCCCGTCTCCTAACGCACCATCACTGCGCACTGCAACAACCTCCTTGTCAGACTGTGATTGCGCACCTTAAGCCAAGTCTGTTTTAGCCGCTGCTGAACTCTTCACACTGAGCCTTTTTAACTTCACTGTAAAAGCAGATGCGCTTTATGCACCAGGATAAGACTTTTTTTAAAAAAAAAGGCTGTAGGCTTGAAGCGAATGTAGAAATCCAGCTGGAGAAGTGATGTGCAAGCGGACAGTCAGGACACTCGGCCTTCATGATTGTGACAGTATATTTAAAATATTAATGTGGCCCCGTCCTCATATCTATATTTGTATCTTTGTGATGCTCTATTTGTTGTTTTACAGGCGCACTTTCATGGTACCTTTAATTTCATGAAGGCTTGCAGTATTTCTTGTCTATTCCAGATTTAGATTGATTGAAGCGCCTTTTTTTTTTTTTTTTTTTTTTTTTTTTTTTTTTTTTTTAATTCTAGCTCTGAATTCAGAGCTGGGGATGCGCACCGTTTCAAACAGCCGGGCTTATTCAGGCATGATGTGGCTCATTCAGACATTTTCTCGCACAGGCTGCTGTAATTTAGCCGTTTGCATGGTCTGCATCAGTGCATGAAACAGTGACATTTCTCTGAGAGTCTTCTGAACATTACCAAGGACTTGATACTTGGGTGGAACTCGGTCATTTACATATTCGGTCTAATACAAACGTTGCTTGCATGGAAGATGACATCCTTTTTAAATAGTCCATGCTCATGTAGGCAGTTATCAAGCATCACAGCTCGTTCTGTGCACATAAGACGAGCCTCACAATACGTCGGAGAGATGCCTTGGTGTCTCTCCAAGAGGCTGCAGGATGCCACGTCTCTTCAGCATGACTTTTAGCACTCAGATGTTGGTGAATTATTAAAAGCGCTTGGGTGATATTGGCTCAGTAATAATAAAATGCCGGTGGTGATGGTGGTGATGGTGGTGGTGGTGGTGATGAAGCCAGGCGCGCGCAGGAGTCCCTGAACCCGTGCCTCGCACCAAGGGTGAGCACGAGCTCCGATGAAATATTCACTGTGCGTGCGGTCTCGGTGTCCCTCTCAACCCCCCCCCCCCCTCCCCATCCCCTCTGTCATACACTTATAGGGTCTCAAACACTAACATCCCATCATTTCTGTCTCGTGGTGCTGGTTCTGCAGAATGCACACAGGCTTCAGCCCAAACAGAAGCAGGAACAGTTGAATTTCAAGACTCATCTGAAGTAAAATGCCCCACCTGCTGTAAGCTGTGTTTACAGGTCTGCATAGGGGGGTTGGGGGGGTGGGAGGTCATCACACAGAATAGGATTCATTGTTACATCAGTGGTCTAGGTTTGTCTAATTCAGTGTTGTATGAAGAAGAATATTGGCTTCCGTTTGTCTTATTCTCTAGTTTTGGCTTCGTTTCTCATTCTGCATCCAAGCCTTTACAGAAAACACTACAGGATCTAAGTGTGAATTGTACATGAAAGGGCTTTTAGGCACCTCTCACCGGGCTCGAAACGCAATGTGAACTTATGACCCCTGGTCAGCGGGAGACCACAGTAAGTTAAAACAGGTGAGGTGGTCTTCATATATGACAGTGCAGATTCAAGGATGAACATCCAAGACAGCAGGACTGTGACTGTTAGCCTTTTCTGCCGGTTGCATAAGCGTTATCACATGGGCATATACGCTGTGTCGACGCTCCTCAGGCAGTACCACGGCTTTACGCATAAACCCAGTAAGCTTTTACGCACAGGTTTTACGCATGGACGCAGTGGATTTTACTCATTATCTTACCTTTTAAAACACAGATGTTGTATTTACACACGAATCAAAGCACATGTCTGTGTTGTAGCTTCAGTGGGTGTGTGAAATAAATGAATTAATCAATTAATTCTTTCAGTGAAGTCTAGCAAAGACGAAAATACTCAATATTTTTGATTTGATGGCGCGCTCGATCCAGTAACTACTTCTGAGACAGAGCTGGAAAGTTTCCAAAAGCTGCGTTTGTATGAATTATCATAAACTGGGGTTTTCTGAAGTAACGGGACCTGGTGAGAACAGGAGCATCTCTCTGTTTAAGTGTCGTTTGGGTGAATAAATATTAGCCCTTTTAACTCACAAAGTAATGTTTGTCATTAAATAATTGGACTTTACCGCATGTGGAGGAAGATAAATCTGCGTTTACTTTGATTTATTGCGATAATTAAAGTCCAAAACTTCCACAACAGAATAGACTATCTATATTTTTAAACTATACAACTTACAGTAACCAGGATAGAAGATGTATGATGTACTTTTAAGGAAAAAAATGTTAAGACCCAACACTTATTAAAGGCTTTAAAGTGATTTTTTCACGGTTAGGGGATTGCAGTCTCAGCCCGCAGTGCAAACGAGTTGGAAAAGCGATGAGCTGGCAGCTGTTTGCACTGACAGGTAGCTGATAAGTGTTTCCTCTAACCAAATCATTTGTGAAAAGATTAAGAGGGAGGCTGTTGAACAACTTTACCCCGAGCACAAAGCGCCGGTCCAGGGCGCCCTGCTGGGCTTCACGGTGGCTGAGCAGAATTTGGCTTGATTTGCGGCACACGACCTAATGAATTAATAAATAGGTTAAGCTTTACGGCTCTTGACTCTGACAATCCCACTCAGAATGTGGGAGGTTTTGGGGAGGTTTTATTCACTACATTCTACAAGTGTGATATCCTCATAAAACAGCCACTAATATATGTGAATCCTCCCTTTTTTTTTCTTTTTGGGTTATACGAGTTTTTTAGGTGTATGTGAACATTCCAGCTTTAGGACACATGACAGGAGAGGACAGTGGGTCACACACAGACGCTCCTCTGTACCCGGACCATCCGTGGATATTTCACAAGTCTGTCCGTCAGCAACTAAAACACCTCGACTTAAGGAGGCATGTCACGTTTCCAAGACTTTGCAGCAGAAGAATAATGAAAGTTTCCCTCCGCGGTTGGACTGAAAAGACTCTTTGTGATGTTTTATTTGACATATTGCTTGAGTGTTGAGAATAGTTGTCTTGGAGAAGGCCAAGCATCTTCATTGAGAGCGCAGAGAGGTTGGGGTGCGACGATTTATTTATAGGACAAACTCCAGATATTTTAAGGCAGCAGCTGCTCTTGAAGATCATCTTCATATCATCTGCATATCAATTATTTATTTAAAGAAAACAGACAACTTGCAACCAACAAAAGGACTCGCTCATTTCATGGCCTAATACAAGCTCATGAATTTATGATGCACGCATGTTGGGCTCGACGCCGCACTATTTGATAGAAAGGAACGCTGCTCGCACCTTTCATAGACGAAAAGACCCCATACTGTATGTTATAGGCCAGTGAAGCGAATGCGGTGCCTTATCAATATTTCATCAGCAGCTTTCTTATCCGAGATGTGCCCTCTGACGCTGCTGCTCAACACTGAGAAATGCAAGCTCACATACAGGATCAGGAGCTGCAGTGTTTCACCTCAGCTGAGAGGAATCAAGGGGCGTCGAGTGGGGGTGGGGGTAGAGAGGTGTGGGCAAGGGTCACATCTGATCTGGACATTTGTATCACTGTAATGGACTGAAGAGATTAGGTACATGAAAGAGGGATCCATCAGGGAGTGGGGTAAAAACTCGAACTTGTCTGGATTTACAGGGAGATGTGAGCGCGTCATGCGTAAATGTTGCTCCAATTACTATTAATGAGCCATAGAACAACCAATATGAGAATCCACGTGACTAACCGGTCCATTTGTCCTTCCACAGAGATGTAAAGACAAGTTAAACTCTCTGGCCATCTCCGTGATGAACCAGTGGCCCGGGGTGAAGCTGCGGGTCACCGAGGGCTGGGATGAGGACGGGCACCACTTCGAGGAGTCGCTTCATTACGAAGGCAGAGCTGTGGACATCACCACCTCCGACAGGGACAAAAGCAAATACGGCACTTTGTCCAGACTGGCGGTGGAAGCCGGATTCGACTGGGTCTATTACGAATCCAAAGCCCACATCCACTGCTCCGTGAAAGCAGGTATGGATGCGAACAAAGAGAGGAAAGTCTGCACTGTTGTACCTGCAGAAAAGAGCAGGTGCAGGTCAGAGAAGGCCTGGTTTGGGTATGAAAAGTAGGAGATTAGGCAGGGAAAAAGAGAGAAATAATAGAGGGAAATGTGAGAAATCTATATACCATGAGGCCAAAACCTAATATCAATGGTTTAAATGAGCTGCAACATAGAATAAAGTATAAGAGGTTCAATAGACATTCAACTGATTTAACTCAAACTGTTCATTTTGACTGATTCAATGATGAGACCTGATGGAAGTTTCTCCTCCAATTAGTGATTAATCACAAGAATAGGCTCCAAATGCCGATCTAATAACTGCACAGACCACCTGCTGGTTCATCTTTTGATGAGATAAAATGGAAAATATACATTTGTGCGCCTGACGCAGGGGCTCATCTCAGCCTGTGGCGGTGTGAGCATTTCCCATGCAGCGTATTTCTTGATCTTACATCGCCCCACACCGTCTCCTGGTGGGAAACACGACCATAATCCAACAAAGATCCTTGATGTGATCATCTAGGAATGGAAAACATATGGGATTTACAGTGTTTTTTACGCACATTGAGAAGACAAAAAATAAAATACAGTAAGTTCTACCTTTTATGAGGTTTCATTCTGTATTTCTGGGCTTAACAGAAACACACACTAGTATCTTATCCTTTATTTTATCCATATTTCACTCATTTTAACTTTCGTGTTTAATTATTTCGTTTTTATTGCTGCTTATTTTTAGTTTAAATTCTTCTCCTCACAGGCCTCCAAAACAGGAGGACACCTATCTCGGAAAAAAAAAAAAAAAAAAGATTTGTCCACAAATGATTGATGAACCATGGCTGTTGTTTCTGGACCGAAAGTTTATTGATAAATCCCTCATTTGTCATTCAACACACACTTTTTGAGATCACAGCGTAGGCCGGGCTGACGTGTCATTAGGGGTCATGCGACTTTACCAAAAGGATTTGGCGGAACAATGTTGAATTGGTTGGGGTAAATCTGGTTTTCAGTTGTCACCTTATTTCATGCTCGGGAATCTTAAAAGAAGATTAAAAGCCCCAAATTCTGAGGAGCCCACCCCCACCCCCCTTCCAACCCTCCTCCTCCTCCTTTCTGTGTGCAGGACAGTGTGATCCCAGAGACTGGTATGTGAAGAGCTCCACCAAGGCCAAAATTATTGTCATCAAGACGGACAACAAAGCAGGGAGAGGTGGTAGAAAGAGGGACATTGATGTTGCACAACAGAAAGCATTTAAGAGTCCGGGCCCTCATTTATATTCAAATCTACAACTCGAGAGGCTTGGAAAAGTGGCTCCACTGGGTAAATAGTAGTTGTGAGTCGCCTATTTGTGTGAATTGTCACATAGAGGTTTCTGCACCTGAGTAAATATGGGAAGAGTAGCTGGGAAAGGCGTAAGTGTTCTTTACCAAGAGTAGCTCGATCCACAAGCTGATTTAGAATAACAATGCCTGCTCTTTATTGGGTTTTTTAATTAAGAATAGATGAGCCAAGGCTTTCAGTTCTCTCGCCTCAGACAACGTGGGCCAAGCCAATACGCATTTGGCATGGAGGAGACGACAGGCATCATTATGCAAAATGCATATGGCCCACCATGATGTGGAGGAAGGAAAAATACAAATACACGCAAAAAAAACAGAAGAGTTGTTGAATGGTTTTTCAATGAGACGCTGGTTTTGATGCGTAAAGACGCAAAGCGCGTAAAGTTTATTATTGAAAAGTTCAAACATTGTTGGATGTCAGATATTTAAAAGCCCGCACAAGTATTTTATTCCCCACTGTGTATGTTCTGATGATGTAAAAAGATGTTTTCTAAAGGGTTTTAATTTATTTCAACAGAAAACTCTGTGGCGGCAAAGTCAGGCGGATGCTTCCCGGGCTCCTCCACGGTCACCCTCCAGGACGGAACCAAGAAGGCGGTCCAAGATCTCCGAACCGGCGACCGGATCCTGGCAGCGGATGACGACGGACACCCCATTTTCACCGACTTCATCATGTTCATCGATCAAGACTCGACGACCAGACGGATGTTTTACGTGATCGAAACAGATTGGGGCCAGAAAATCACCCTGACCGCCGCGCATCTCCTCTTCGTGGGCCACAACTCCACAGAGGAAGAGGAGGGGCTGATGTCTGCGGTGTTCGCCAGCCAAGTCCGACCTGGACAAAAGGTGTTGGTCTTTGACGAGAGGCGACGTGGACTCGAGCCCGTGACCGTAAAACGGATTTACACGCAAGAGCACGAGGGCTCCTTTGCGCCGGTGACCGTGCAGGGGACCGTGGTGGTGGATGAGGTCCTTGCGTCCTGTTACGCAGTGATCCAAGACCACGACCTGGCGCACTGGGCCCTGGCACCTGTCAGGCTCGCCTACTGGGTGTCCACGTTGTTTTCCAGTTCTCCGCCTCCAGTCAGTGCACAGAAGGACGGGGTGCACTGGTACTCCAAGATCCTTTATCAATTAGGAACATGGCTCTTGGACAGCCACTCGATCCATCCACTGGGGATGTCAGTATCCCCGAGTTGAAACCTCTACCACAGGAGCAGAATGAGACTAAATGTAGGAAACACGAACTGTTCAGTAGATTAAAAATAAAAATAAAAAATAATAATAATGAAAAAAACAAACAAACAAACAAACAAACAAAACGAACAAACAGACAGACAAAGGCCCCAGCGGAGTTGGGATATTTATTTCAGTGACTTTTCCATGATGTGTCCCCTTTCAAAGAATGAATGGAGCCTTAAAAAGTTTCTCTTTGAATAATTTATTCTCATGTGAACTCGCTGCTGTCACACAAATGGATTCTCAAATGGTGTGACCAGCAAATTGTGCATAATCTATTTTTGTATATCTCAAATGCAAAAAAACACAAAACAACACAAACATACAAAAAAAAAGAACAAAGAAAAAAAAAAGAAAAAAAGAAAAGAAAAACAGCGCAAAGAGAAAGAAGACCATGTAGAAAGGAGCTAACTTTGACAGGTTGTAATGTTCATATGTGCATATATGTGCAACTGACTGTTATATTTTGGGGAGAACAAACTTCGCGGGGTTCCATAAATTATATTTTTATACACAGAATTGTAAATTAGATTTTGACAGATCGCTACCGAATCACATTTCGTTATTTGAAATAGTGTAAGATATGAGAATATATTTTAATTTAAATACAGTAGTTGGGAAAGTATTGGAAAATCTTGTACTGCTTGGTTTATTAAGAATTTTATTATTTTGGAAACTGTTCGTTTAAGTTGTCGGAGAGGGACAGATATTCTGCCTCATGTCTGCATTCTCTGCTTTTTTTTTTTTTTTTTTGTGTTTCTACTTTTGTTTTCTTTTGAGAAAAATATTAAATGCAGATTCTGACAATTCAGTAACAGTAAAAGTAGTACTGAAAGTTTCGTTAAATAAATTAATAAGTAACTCCTGTAAATGTACTAAAATGTATTTTTCTTTTCATATTTTGTAATAGGGAAATAGTTTTATAGAAATGACCTGCGGCAGATGCACAGTTTGGATAGTCTATATAGCCAGACCATACCAGTTAACTTTCATAACAGGGCGATGTGTCAAAAAAAAATGTCTAGAGTTTATTATTTATATGTTTATTACAAAATGAGATAAAGAAAATCTTCAAACCTGCAGTTGTTACATGTGTTTGTGTGACTGATGAGCTCCACAGGAAACAGAGGAACATCTGAACGGCATTTTCAGGATTTTCACAACAAAATTAAATATTGTTGGAACAGATAATCAATCAATAAATCAATAATTAAATAAATGAGCTGGGCCTGGATCCAGCTAAAAGGGATTATTATGTCTGAAAACGAACAAGCATTTATTTGACTGATTATACTGAATTTATATGAATGAGCTACTAATATTTTTTGCACTGTTTGGAAACTTTTTTTTTTTTAACCTTTCCAAAATGGAGAATCCTGCGCTTTGAACTATCTATTGCATGCTTGCGAAATGTTGAGAGCCCATGTCGAATTTAACGAGGTTTGCCCACCGCAAATAACTCCTAACTTGCAGACAAATTAAACAGAAGTGTGTTTGTTGGCCCTAAATCTGCTTCTCGGTGTCTGCTGCTGAGGTCAGATTACTCCATCAGCCTCCGTTTACATGAGTGACAGTCCGGTCTGACACACTTTAGTCTCAATCACATTTACAAAAACATGTTATTCTTTACAAATCACTATAATCTCCCAATATTTTCACAGGGATTCGGGATGGGCAGGCAGTGGGGAGGTTATAGACATGTACTGGTGTCCGCTTGAGGTGCTGTGGTGTCGATGCGTTTGGGAAAAAAAAAAAAAAAAAAAATGATTAGACCAGACCAGGATCGGATCCCTCTGGTGGATCAGGTTTTAAAGTTGCGCAAGTGCGACACCAAGTGGTGACTGAAGGGAAGCGACATGAGAATGATTCACCAAGTACTGCAAGAGTTTCACAAATAGGCCTCAAACTTCTAAATAAGTATTATAATAATGTGACAAAGTGGCTGCAGTGGAGGGATGGTGTAGTTTCTTAGTTTCAGACACTGAAGGATCTTGGGAATTGGAGTCCAAATGAAAGTCACATGATTAAACAAAGCACCACATTTAAAAAATCAACATGGATATGACTAGACAAAGGCATTAAGGGTTTATTTTGGACAAAGATTGGCAAAACACACATTTTTGCTCTACTAATTAAATAAATAAGCTATTTTTTTTAATGAATGACAACAGAAAAAGTTTAAATTAAATGATGGGGAAAACAATCTAGGCACACATTTAAAAAAACAAAACAAAAAAAACAAGTTGTCTATTCATTGACAGATTAGAATTTTAATAGAAAATCACTAATAATCTAACAACAGTAAAATGTCTCAAGTTTAAAAGTAGTTTGAGTCACTAATAAAGAAAAATTCAGTCAAAAATGCTGTAGTTTCTTAGTTTCAGACACTGACGGATCTTGGGAATTGGATTCCAAATGAAAGTCAGATGATTAAACAAAGCACCACATTTAAAAATCAACATGGATGTGACTTGACAAAGGCATTAAGGGTTTATTTTGGACAAACATAGGCAAAACACACGTTTGACACACATTTGCTCATCTAATTAAATAAATAAGCTATTTTTTTTAAACGAATGACAACAGAAAAAGTTGAATTTAAATGATGAAAATGTGTGAGGAAAAAAGATCTCGGCACATATTTAAAAAAAAAAAAAAAAAAAAGACAAAAAAACAAGCTGTCTATTCATTGACAGATTAGAATTTTTATAGAAAATCACTAATAATCTAACAACAGTAAAATGTCCCAAGATTAACCCTTTCATGCATGAATTATGAGAACCTTAATCAAAAATTTTTCCTGAGTGTTTTTATTCCTCTTTATGCACGAAAAAAACAATGCGATTGAAAAATTTCCTCTGAAAAATAAATTTAAAAAAATAAATAAAATAAAATAAAAATAATTTTAAAAATTCAAAAATACATAAAAAAAAGTAATGAAAAAAAAAAAAATCTTATGAACCTATTTTTCATTAAGTTGCAAAAATGTCCACTCAGCTGGACACCACATGTTTAATTTTTGATGCACAGAAACATGTATTTACTGATAAACTATGTGAAAACTATGGGGAGGGCTTGTGACTCTGGGGGTTTATGCTCAGGAGAGATCTACATAATGTTACCAATTCATGTCAGAAAAGATATGTAGTGTCTTAAAACTTTAATAAAGTCTAAAAAAAAAAAAAAAAAAAAAAAAAAAAAAAAAGCAAACAAACAAAAAAAAAACAACGAAAAGATCAACAAAATCCATGAATATACAAGAGAACAGCTATAGAATAGCTGTCCACTGTAGTGACCAGTATGCATGAAAGGGTTAAAAGTAGTTTGAGTCACTAATAAAGAAAAATTCAGTAAAAAATGCTGTAGTTTCTTAGTTTCAGACACTGAAGGATCTTGGGAATTGGAGTCCAAATGAAAGTCACATGATTAAACAAAGCACCACATTGAAAAAATCAGCATGGATGTGACTTGACAAAGGCATTAAGGGTTTATTTTGGACAAACATAGGCAAAACACACGTTTGCTCTTCTAACTAAATAAATAAGGTATTTTTTTTTTAATGAATGACAACAGAAAAAGTTGAATTTAAATGATGAAAATGTGTGGGGAAAACAATCTAGGCACATATTAAAAAAAAAAAAAACAAAAAACAAAAAAAAACAAAAAACAAAAAAAAAAAACAAGCTGTCTATTCATTGACAGATTAGAATTTTTATAGAAAATCACTAATAATCTGAGAACAGTAAAATGTCTCAAGATTAAAAGTAGTTTGAGTCACTAATAAAGAAAAATTCAGTCAAAAATGCTGTAGTTTCTTAGTTTCAGACACTGAAGGATCTTGGGAATTGGAGTCCAAATGAAAGTAAGATGATTAAACAAAGCACCACATTTAAAAATCAACATGGATGTGACTTGACAGAGGCATTAGGGGTTTATTTTGGACAAACATAGGCAAAACACATATTTTTGCTCTACTAATTAAATAAATAAGGTATTTTTTAATGAATGACAACAGAAAAAGTTGAATTTAAATGATGGAAATGTTTGGGAAAAACAATCTAGGCACACATAAAAAAAGCTGTCTATTCATTGACAGATTAGAATTTTTATAGAGTCACAGTAAAATGTCTCGAGAATAAAAGTAGTTTGAGTTACTAATAAAGAAAAATTCAGCCAAAAATGCTGTTTGGCTGGGTCAAAACGTGCAATTCCAAGACTTAATGATAGAATGGGTTTTCCTCAAAAGGAATGTTTGTCTCAAAGTTACAGGATCGACTTCAAAAAACTGTCTGTGCATTATAATACATTCACTTTACAATTGTGGAACATTTATAATTCTATTGTATAAATGTGCATAAACTAATACGTGTGTAATAGACACTGAAAACATCAGCTAATATCACTTGTCATTTATTTTGCAATTCATAAAGTATGTAAAACTTAGCACATTTAGGCAAAATATTTCTAAAAAAAAAAAATAATAATAATAATTGTAGACCAGTGTAATTGGTTCCAAAGCTGAATATGAGTAAAATAAGCTAAGATTAAAGCTGTAGTGACACTTTGACTATTTAAGATGCACAATTCCATCTACAGAAGTACAAATGAGGATATGAAATACATAAAAAGACAAACCACAGTCGTTAATATTCTATAAGATTACTAAAACCATGAAAGCCATCCTTCACCTACAAAGGTAAAAGAGGCCATTGAACGCTCGTTTCTGAACACTGTTGCAACATGAGCAGGAATTCCATTTTCGTTCTCCCAGGTCGCCCACATTGTGTTTTGTTGTTGATATTGTGAGGTGGAAACTTGGGGAGGGACAAAGCGGCCCATCTCTGCCGGCGCTGTGACCTTGGGTCCCTGACAGATACAAAAGCGTCCGTGCAGGGCAGCATTCCTCAGAGCAGGTAAACAGAGCCTCCTCTAATCCCTCTGGGGCCCTCAGTCTGCTGGAGCTCAACAACGGCTTTTACAAATGTTGACATTTGCAAACATGAACAGTCTGGCATTCTGGAAAACAAAACTCCTCGTCTCTAAGCGAGTTCTGCAAATGGCAGCGCTCCTTCTTCTTTAAAGGCAGCGTTTACTTCTGTGGCGGAGACCAGGGGAGCGCTCCAGACACGAGTGGTAAGTTGGGAGAAGGAAAAAACCAAGATGAGCCAGTGCTGAACAGGATGGTTTTATTAATACGCCTGTGTTTAATGTCATTATATGAAGAAACACGAAGGAGACAACTAAGTAGAAACAGAGGTAAATGTGGATGTGGCTTAAAACTGCAGTTACTTTTTCTTACTATGTGGCTTGAGGTGCAAAAATATGACAATTACGATCTAAGAAAAGGCTGACAAAAATATTAATCTTTCAATACATCCTGTTTCTGAAGTGTTGTATTTTTTGAGTATAAATACAGTAAATGTAAGGGTGCAGGTTTAGGTTTTCTCCTTAGATTCCATGCAACTGTTTCAGACACTGACGGATTTTAAATGTCAGAGTCCAAATTAAAGTCATAAAAAGCACCACACGCTCAAAACTCCACAATAAAAGACAAATCAAAGCTGTTTCATGTTTAATTTTCTATTTTATTTTCCAGTTTCTTGTATCAAATGTTACACATTCCACTTCTTTCTTTGACAACCATTCTGTTTCTTTGGGACAATCACAAACGTTTGCAGTATCAGTACAAATTGCGTGGTGATACAGTGAGATCATCAGACTCAAAACAGTGTTACGTCACATCACACATCCCAGTATGAAAACACACGGTAGAAAGGGTGGTCAACAGTTTCAGTTAAAACCCACAGAGGTTGGATTGGCAGCGATCGGAGTCATTATTTACTGCACCATAATGTTCAAGATGAAGAAACTCTGCAGTGTCTTTTTTGTTTTTTTTCTCTAAATCCAACCAAACAATAACTGTCAGAAGCCGGGATGACCCTTTGGTGCAGTGAAAGCCATAAAGCGCTTTTAGAGTTTACGTCTGCTCTGTGAACCCGACGGTCGTCACAGAGATGGAAACCTCCATCCACTGGGTTAACAAACAATGGTAATCCAGGTGGGCCACCCTGCTCGATACAAAAGTCTTAAAAGTGCAGCATCAAGTCAACATCAAGTTATGCAACGGCAGCAGTGGTAGAAAAAGCAGCGATGGAAGGAAATGTGGGGGAAATCGGAAAACTGAGTGCATTTATTTAGTCAGGGTGCGATCTTCCGTCTGAGCTCCGAGGCTGCGTTGCTGTGAAAGTACTTAAAAGTATTAGAGTTAAGAAAGAACAACAGAGACGGGTCGGCACCGGGGCTCCTCACACTAAGGAAAGGTTGAGTTAAAAGCAATGTGTTAAAAGGTGGAGTAAGTCAGGTGTGGTAACCGTGGCAACAGTGGTCACATCAGGTGTTTGGTCATAGTCGAACGTACTTCTGATCAAATCTTTATATAAATAATCACACTGTCACTGCACTCTTATCACACAATAGGATGATAATGGAAATGGCTAGTGCAATAAATAAATAAATAAATAAAAATTTTTACCAAAAACAAACACCCATACCAGACCATACCAGTGGTTTTGGAAGATTTCATCTGACTCAAAGCCACAGTTTGTACCTTTCGTGCAATCAAATAAACTCTTTCTTTGAACACTTTTGCTCTGATCACTATGTCATAGCCAAACCCAAATCCATATCTACCAAACTTTCATCACCGGAGAAAACTCTGCACTGCTTTTTGCCGTTACAAAAATTCTCATTTAGTGCCGCCAATTTCAATGATTTTCAAAAGGCAAAAGCTATTCCAAGTAAAGAAGTTTGTTAAATACCAAATTAAAATCAATTAAGTGGAGAAAAACAGCAGATACAAAGTTTTCAGGAGTTTAAGAATACATTAAAATTACTGTCAGATAAGGATTTTATTAAAAAGGCACAAACTGTGGGCAATTCCAGCTCATACACTATGAAACACCCAACAAGCAGCTAACAGCATCATCAGTCAACTATAAAAGCATCAGCCAGCTGAAACTAAACTGAGCGAACTACTGCTATGAACCCCAGACTGGAGCTAAAATCATATCATTATCTAATCACTGCTAAATCCCATCGCATGTCTTCCCCAAATCTGATCACTAAACTAAACTAAACTAAACTAAACTAAACTAAACCCCTGGTATGGTCTTTGCTTTTAAAGCCTTTTGAAGCAACAACATTCAGCACTGTCTGTTCTGCTGCACAGGACATGACCTAAGAAACATAAAAGAATGAGAAGGTTATTTCAGCGCTCCTCTTTCACCAAACGGACCTGCTGAAAAATAAAAACTAGAGCGTTAGTGTGGGGTAATAGCAGATGTAGTAGAACCAGTGTGAAAATAATCATTTTCAGCCATGATGATTTCTTATGCAATCACTAAATGAATCCCATTGAGAGAAACCTGAGTTGAATCAAATATGTCAGTGACCTCTACCGGCTCAGAAAACATTTAGGTCATTTCGTTCTATTGTAAACTAGCAAAGCAACATCACTGGATAGAAAATAGAACATCAAATCATACAGTTTCTAAACTTAAGATACAAATAGATTCAATATGAATCTGTTTTGGATTACAAGACTACTTGTCTTATAACATGTTTAACACTGGCATTGCTGATACGTTTGTCAAATCCACAGGATTTACCACATAACTGTGACTTAAGTGTAAAAATGCATAACATTTATAAACAGTGAGTTCACATTCTCAGGGCACAAAAACCTTCACATCAGTGCAACTCAAACAAAAGGAATAAAACACAAATTAAGTGATTTTAGAACAACTGTACAACATACAAAAGACTTTGAACCACACAACCAAGTTTCACAAGGACTTAAGGAGTTTTCGGACATTGTCTCACATCTCATTTGTCCAAATTAATAACCATCGGTGCTTCAAGCATGTGGACAATCTAGGATGTAGTCTAGTTATTTCTAACTGTATGTATCTGGTTAAGAAAAACAACTAATTTAAGGGAAATACCACTAAATTTCCAAATAAAATTGTCACATGCATGTCTCAAAACCAGAGACCTTTTAATCTGTGATGTCACCCAGATGCACAGCCAGGAGTCAATTCATTGAATGACATTAACCATCCAAATGACCTGTTTTAAAATGAGCTCTAACCCACATTCAAGTAAAGCCACTTCAGGTGTTCTTATATTCATTTAAGGCATGTTGTGTACTGAAATGGAGCAGTGCATTAGTACGACATCAAGGTTAAATGAGCAGGAAAAAAAAAACGCTCACTTCTGTCATTAAAGCAAATCATTTTGATGCCAAATTTAGCAGCATTCCCCTTAATCTGTGAGACTCATTATTTATAGACTACAGTTAATATTTAAAATAACAGAGGATCAATCTGTGCATTATTTAACTGTGTAACAGTTGTAAAAATGATGAGGTATGTAGCAAAGTGAATATCCAAGATTTTACAAAGTGTAAAAGTACTACTAATATTAATAACCCTGGTACAAATAATAAAAATACCTGATTGTAAAAGTACTGGACACATGGACACACAACCACACATCTTTGGGCTAAAGTTGAACCGGCTCCACATACCTGCATGTTGACGGTATATTGGCCATTTTTTTATTTTCTTTTGTCCCCCCTTCAACCTCTTCTCAAATGTCTTATAAACAGAAATGCGGTCCAGTCATTTTGGCTCTAAACTCAAAACAAAACACTTATAAAATGATTAATGTCTGGACACATCGGCATATCTTTACATATAAAAATGCTAACTTGATACAACATGAGTAAAGAATAACCCGAAAAACTGTTTGGACAGGATAAATATCGAAATATTGAGGTTATCATCTACTTATGTACATAATCACTAAACAGATAATGGTTGCCCCCTCACTTTCTATTGTCATATTCTTATGAATAATTCACATGAGATTCCCTTCTGCACTTCCGTTATGGATAAATATGCATGAATGTGACTGAAAATGAAAGAAATATGTTTGGTTTTTTTCACAAATTTATACCTGGGGTAGATAAAATGTAATGTGATGAGGAAAATCATGAGGAAAACATAAGTAAGCTTACCCTGTAGTGTTTAGTTTGATGAGTAATAATGAACCTTTCCAAGAATTCCAGTTATGTACTCACGCGGTAACACTTAAAGAACCAAATCTGCGCATATGCTCAAAGGATAACAAAACAAATTTACATATTTAAGTTCAAACAAGTGCCAAGTAAAATTCCTCACACATTAAGAAATGTGACACTATGTACACTCAGCAGCTCAGAATTCACAGCGGTGATCTTATTAAAACAAGTGACATTCATTAAACCAGGGGAATATGTTTATGTTTATCTACGGAACCAGGATAACCACATCCGAGGTACCAGTGCAGTGTCAAAGGTACGCCACGAAACTCGGTGATGAAGCACCCAATTATCAACTGTCACACAGATCCGGATCAATTACACCACAATGGAGTAATCATGTACATCCTGGATCCAAACTTTACAGACACTGATGCGAATTAACCAAACAAAACCAATATTAAATTACCATAATTAATATTTATGTTCAATTATTAAAAGTCTCAAAACCAATACAAACACACTTCTTCAAAGTCCACCTATCAGATCAGACATCCAATATCTGCCCAAAGCCCAGGATCAGACATGCACCTAAAACGTCTTTTCAAGAAGGGGTGGGGATTTTCCCAGAAACAGCTAATGTAACACTTAAAATATAACATTTATAATAGAGAGCAATGTTAACTGACCGGAATAACTGACCTAAAGTCCAGAGATTATCCGACACTGAAAAGCACCATGAAGTGGACAAACACAGTCGCAACATCCGCTATTCCAAAAACAAGTGGTCAATGTGTTGACATTCAAAACCCCAGGACATCTTCATGCCTGTATGCGAGTTCTCCACTAGGCGGCGCCATTCACCCAAAAGCCACTGATCCATACCTAAGCGTTGCCTTGGCTTGAAACTAATGAGTCGCCAAAACTGATGAAATACTGCCATCTACAGAGGGGGAGGCGCTAGTCACAGTCTGACACGTCCATTTCCTGCATCTGAAGCCAACAGTAAGCCTTCAATTAAAAAAAGAACTAATCTGTGTCTATTTAATTTGTTGCAATGAATATTACCGAGGAGGGGAGCAACCATTATCCCTTAAGGTTTACTTAGTGTCCGTGAAAGATGCACAAATATTCCTCACAAACTACTACATCTAAGATTAATCGTCCAGTGTCTCTCCAGTGCCTTTTACAACAGCGGACAATGGCAGACACAGTGTAACACAGTCATGCTTGCAGCTAATGTCTTTGTGTTCTGTGTCCCAGGGTGATCGGTGATGAGCGCTGCTTCTGTACGGAGACATCGACGGTTAAGTGGCCACGTTAAGGCTGAAGAAATATTCCTATGTGGCGCTGGAGCTGTGCACGCGAAGTCAAAACGTCAGACGGGAGTGACTTGTCGTCAACAGGACCCTCTCTGCTTCTAGTGTGCTCCTCATCCATCAATCAGCGACACGTCAATGTGGGATAAATCAATCATGTGCCTGTGGTAATTGTAATAATCATGTGTGTCAGTGTCTGAAATAGTAATGTACACTGATCTGGAGCTTTGTTAAATGCTTAAGATATTCATTTGTCAAAGAGACATAAAACAAGGAGAAATATTGATTACCTGTGGAAGCTCATCTGGAAACTTGCTGCATGCTGAGGAGAGGAAAATGTGGCAATCGCTTTCCTCTGCTGAGGCATCATTTTGAATGTCTGTAATACACACAAGTAAGATGAAGAGAAATTGAGATATTCTCCTCTCATCCACAAGAGGGAGTGAGGGTGGTGAACAGAAACAGACTTATTTATTCAGTCCTCTCCCTCTACCTACCCGACTGCAACAGCAGAGGGTGCTATGGGATCACATAGTCATATAGAACATCCATTATTGCTGCTCAAGTGGGTGCAAGTATCAATTTTTCATGTTTTCAATGGATGATTTGCAGCTTTAAATGCATGATATGTTTAAGAGCATACAGCTTTAACATTTGGATACAACTGAGAAACGACTACAAGTGAAAGCATTAAAAACAAAGTAAATAATGAGGAAAGAAGTGTAATTAAATAGTACTTTACACTCCAAATGATCAGGTTGCATTGGTGAATACACACCTCTATGGGCCCGATGGACCTGAGGAGGTTCTTCAGTTGAACATCAGTTGTAGAGCTTGAGAGGCCCTCTATGGACACGGTACACGGTTCGCCCTCCGCTCCTCTTTGGTTCTGCCTGGTGGACACTGGACGGCCTCGGCCCATCTGCCCACCCCCTCTACCTCGGCCCCGGCCCGAGACCACCACCTAAACCAACACAAGGGGTGAGTGGAGACAAAGACAATTGAGTATTCAGAGCAAAACACAAAAGTGCAGCATTTTTTTCCTTAAACAGGCGTGTTGACGTTTTCATCCTGCATTCAACGGCGTTCAGATGAGCTATACTGTTTCTGTGCACAAAGGGAAATTCTACAACGCTTTAACTACTGCCTGTGTTCCTCTCAGACGTGCTAGGCTTTGACCTGATTGACTCATCATATTTCTACATAGAACATCAATGTCAAATACATGTGGCATGGCATATCTTCATATGAGCTTGTGAGTGAGAGGTGTGTTTCTTCAGCAGCAGAGGAAGAGGAGGAGGAGGGAGAGACCCGGAAAAAAAGATGAGAGGAGGCAGTTGGAAGATGTGTGTTTGTGTGTGTGTTGGGAGGCGGGGGAGCATAAAGGGAGAGGAGCCATACAAGCGTTATGGTGGCTGCCTTACCCTGTCAGCGTCAGTGAGTATGGTAAGTGTGACAGCAGCCTGTTGGTGACAGGCGTGCAGAGAGGCCAAGGGACCTTGTGTAGCCCCCTGTGTTACACTGCTTTCAGCTTGTCAATACTCCTGCACCTGGCATACTGTCCTGTCTTATTACCTCTACTGCTCGATTGGTATGTCTACTGAATGCCAGGGTAACACCAGCGACGCAGGAGAACTTTACAGGCAACATTTCAACCCCATTTATTTCAGACTCACCGTTATGTTACATGCATAACGTTAATATACAGACATATTTGTAAATGATATGTACATAGCACACAAGAGAGCAAGGCTGACATACCCTGTTTTGCTGAGGGTTGCCCATGCCCCCTCGGCTAGCCTGCGGTGTTGCACTTGGTCCCTGTGGCTGCTGTCCTGTCATGGTAACCTTCCTTTGCACGCCTTGGTTGAGTGGTGTTGCCGACCAGGTGCCTTGTTGCTGCACAGGGACACCTGTGGCCTCAGGCCCCTTTCCACCCTGGATGGAGATGAAAAATAACGTTCATTACTCAAACGAAATTCCGGCTTGCATCTCTGTTTGCAAGCGACACAAAATGGTGCTGACAGTGCTGGGCAGTCTAACAGTGTGTCTGGTACATAGGTTTTAATTTCCCCATGAAGAAGAATTTTTCATGTACCAATATACAATTGTGTGGCTGAAACAGCTGTAGTGGTTCAATAGTAAGCTAATTATGTGATATTTTTCACTGAAACACCCTACGGAGAGCTGGGCATAGTAAATTGAGAGGTAACCCCTGTAAACTGCACCTCCTATCTTTTATCAAACAATTACCTATAATGTAATTAATTTCCTATAGAGATCTCTAATGCTGTGTTTTGTGTCTTGGCTTTAGTAAGGCATCAGTACTGGTGCACAGTTCGACATCCACAGCCCCCAGCTGCTCACCAAGGCACGTGTTTCTAAGTAATTTTCAATAATTGCACAAACTCCTGCAGGTTGAAGTGGAAAGCCATATACGGCCCATTTAATGTTAGTGTAGAGCCACCAAGTTTCTTTTTGCTCTAAAATCTTACTTATCTAGGGTTCAGGTTAAGTCCAGGATAGATCACCAGTATGCTTATTTAAGGGTCCATCATTTTTAGAGAGAATCTTAACGCAAGTCTATGGAAGCCAGCATCAAATAATCGTCAGCAGCTTTGGGCTTCATTTTAGAGCCCTGGCCACTTGGCACACATCTATAGTTCAAGTATTTATTAGTCACAAAGTCAAACAGTCAATCAAATATGAGCAGTGGAGCATCTCATATTTTCTATGGCATCATTTAATTAATAATCTAAGAAAACACAAGTAGATCTCATAACAAGCAGCACGAGTAATGGACCCAATTTCAGCCAATACTGATAACTGGGAAAATGTTCTGATCAGTCCGTCTTCCAGCACTTAAAAGACATACTACTGCACTGTGAAACGTGTCTTAATAATACAGTTAAGACGCCAGTATGGTTGAGCAACTGGAAAAATGTGATTTTATCATGATTTATACCATTACCATCTGGGCACTACAGTTACTTACCTACCTAGTCATACTATTCAAGTATTAGGACACAATGTCAGATTTAAAGACAGCAGTAACAATGCAAAATCACATCAACAAAACAAGCTGAAAATTTGCCAGTACTGGGGTAGGATTCCTATTGGACAGGTTGTAGAGAATAACGATCAACCCAAAAAGGTGGTGGTCTCATTATCAAATAAAGTCACAGCTCAACTCTGTTGACATGCGGGGAGAAATTGAAGGTCGTCTCTTCCCCGACTCAGCGGAGAGATGTGACAGATCAATACGTAGGAAGAAAAGAGGCGATATCTCTGACCTGTCCCCAGTTGAGAGTAAATGGATTAATCCCTCCTATAGAAATCACAGCTCCTGATTGCACCCATCAAATGCTAAGCTGCATTACACTAGAACGACAGAAGCTCGATGTGTACCCCATCCCCCCTCACACCCCCCTACAGCTTTTGTGTCTTGTGCTGCTTTGTATTATCCCTGATGAAAATATAATTTGGCTCTTATCTGTGTGTCTAAGCCATACAAATCCAAATCCTCAAAAGTGGCAACTTTCTTACACAGGTATTATGCCCCCCCTCCCTTAACCAAAAAAGATTAATTACAAGGAATTTGGATTGGCATTCTTTTGTTGCCTCGCACCTGAGAGATTGGCTGATGGAAAAAAGCATCCAAGGGAAGATGGAAAAAGAGAGTGAGAAAGAAAAAAAGAGAGAGGAGAGGAGATAACATTGTCAAGCTCTCGTTGATGACAGCAGAACAATGCGGAAGAGGGAGCATCTAGAGAATCTTCTTTTCAACAGGACTATGGGCCTTGGCTGTTTCTTTCTGTTTCCATCTCTCTTTCTTCACCTCACATCCCACTCCCCCCTTTTTTCCCCTCCAAGATGTGCTACATCAGATAGCTCTACGCAGGTTTCCATTAACGCACTGACACCCAGTTATCTTCATCTGCAGCCAGTCTGCGATTTTGGCTCTGCGGCTTGATCCTCGGGGATGGAGTCAGAAAGCGGCTTATTTCAAATACTATCACAGCTCAACAACATGTCTCTTCAGTGACAAGTATGAATGTTTAACATGCATGCTTTTGTGGTTTTTCAATAAAGATTAATGTCTAATTAAGGCCACAGCACTAACTTATCAAGCAAGTATAAAATTGCCGACAGTGATAATTCTGGACTTTTGTTGGCGTTACTGTCAGTCCTGTTTTACCCTCTCCAAGGCCTCTATCTTTAAAAGAATATCATCTGCCCTTAAAAGACGATATCAACCTTTAAGAGCAGTGATGAGGTGTCCCCAACTCAACAGATAAATGTCATATCGCGTTCTTTAATGCCTACAGCCTTTCTGTCTTCTAAAGGTAAAATGCTTTGTGGCTTAAATATCAGTTCCCAAAGCTTAAGGGAGGAAACTCTTAACAGATCAATTTTGCCAAAATGACACAGACATCACCTTGTCATTCCCATAGGTTAGATATCTTTTAGATAACAAAATAGACAGTGCAAGGGCAATCACTGGCATTTAAAACTATTTCATTTCAAAACTACGTCATTTCTTTTGGAGGTGAAACCAGCTGTCACAGATCAAATAAATGTCACACTAAAACAGAGGAAGGTGTGGAATAAGAATTCAATGCTTACAGCTCCAGAAAGTTTGACGACTCTGACTTTTTGTGGCACCTGCAGTCCATCGGCGCCTGGGTTTTTGGCCCGCTGCATCACAGTTCTTTTTGCTCCAGGTTTAGGTCCTTGAGGCTGAGCAAGGCCAGGCCCTGTTGAGGGAGTTACGGGTATGTTCTTTTGGGGGACTTGAGTGGACTGGATTTGAGTAATTGGTCTGTTTGTGTTCTGGAGAGCACTGTTCCTTCGCTGCTGCAGCTGCTGCTGCTGGTTTTGTTGGGGCTGCTTCCACTGGTCTGGGCCAATGGCAGGATGCTGCTGCTGCTGACCGCTACCCTTTACCATCTGCAGCCGTGTCTTGACATTAGGACGTGGTGTGGGGGTCTGAGTGGCACCACTGGGAGAAATAAACGTGCCTTGATTAGGACTCTTGAGTGGCTGATTTAAGGACTGAGGTGTTCTCTGTGGAATCTGTCTTTGCTGTTGTAGCTGCGGCTGTTGCTCCGGCTGCTGCTGTACTTGCGGTTGCTGTTGCACAGGGTGTGGCGTTGGCTGATTTGTTTGTGAGGGCTGAATCTGGGGAGGAACTGGGCCTTGGTTTGGAGTGTTTGATGCACTAAGCCTTTCCAGTAGCTCCTTCTTTCTGACCCCAGCCTGCATCTGTCGTCTCATCTCCTTTCTCTTCAGTATCTCCTCTCTCAGACGCTTTTGCTCCTCAATCTTCATACGATACTGACGTGTCTCCTCATCTTCATCAGGAATCTATTTCAAAAAACACAAGCTGACAATATCATTGCTTGTCCAAAGACTGGAATACAAATCCAGGTACCACACCGCTTCCTATCTGGGCCATATTACTCTGTGTGACTCAGATGTAATCAAACACAAAGCCCAAGAGAAAAAAACAATCGTATTGATCTGTCCTTTCCAATGAATCAAGGCTGCTGTCATTAATAACCTTATGATTGGGCTTTTAATAAATGAGAGTTCTTTTCAGCACACTAATAAGCTCAGCTGAGCTTACATTTTCTAGGTCACTGAATTGAGCAGAGATAAAATTATGAGCATAACACAGTTCACAGCAGCGTTTCAGAGGAATAGATAATAAAAACAAAAGTAGTTAAATAAAATATTTGTCGGAAAAGGACTACTCATTTGCTGTTAAAAGGCTGACCTGTGGTGCTGTGCCCGTTGGTGTGCTTGAGAGTTCCTTGCGAACCACTGTCCTGCCCGCTCCCCCAGGCTGTGATGCTGTCTTGGCAGCAACTTGGCCTCGTCCTCTGCCACCGTCAGGCATCGGCTGAGTGTTCTGCCCGGGACGCACCCCCTGTGTTGCCCTGGCAACAGGCCTGACGTTGCCGGCAGAGGTGGCGGGGCGGGCACTGTTCATGTTTGTGTTGCCAGGTGCGACAGGGACCTCCCGTAGGTTGCTGTTGCGCTGGGGTGGATTTTGCATTTGCTTGGACAGTGGTGTGTTCTAAAAAAAAAAAAAAAAAAAAAAAAAAAAAAGGGCAGATTTTATTAATTTTGAATTTTATTGACAATTAATGCTGTCATACATTACATTTATTTATTTCCTTTTCCATGAGATTTATTTATTGAAGAGGGTGTTACTAAAAAAATATATATATTTAGTTGTATAGAACAGGTCCCATGAGCATGTCTTTCATTAGTTTATACAGATTAGCAAATAAATTAATCTCTCACCATTCGTTGCCTGTTTGCCATGTTGCGCAGCTGGGGGTTCTGGGGGCGGGGAGTCATCTGCCTAGGGCTACCATGTGCCTGCTGTGAATGGAAGGGAATCTGGTCGTGGTGCATCATAGGACGAGGTTCATTGAGATTTACTGGTTGCTGATGATGGTGCTGCTGTTGCTGCTGATGCTGTTGGTGCATGGGCTGATGGGGTGGCAGTGGGTCATGATGGGGAAGCTGAAAAACAGAAGGACTATGCATCAAACTCATTAAAAAAAATGACATGCTATATGCATTAAAATCAGCACAATCAGAATTTAGTGTCACACGTCATGTCTATGAAAAGACAGCATCTGTATGAGCTAATATTTCTGAGCAGTGGATCAGACTATTTTCTCCATGTAATTAACCCCCACATAGTGCCCTCGTGTAGCCACACAGTAATACAAGCGTTAAACACTCACTAGAGGGAGCTGTTGTCTATGTCTCTTGACAAAACATTGAGATGCCAAATAAACATGAGTCTCTTTCCAAAGGCACTGGCAGTGAATATTGTCACTGGTCTTGTTTAGTTGTGTGTACAGTATTCCTGCAGCACCATTTCAACAGTGCAGAACAAAGCCAAGCAAATTCATAAACACACACTTATATTTATTATATTTGTATACACACAAAACACACACAAACAGGGAAGAGAAAGTGTGTGTTTGTTGGAAACGTGTACAAGAATTATGACCAGATTCAAGATGACTGAAGAAAAAAAGTAAAAACATAATAATATATAAGAGATTTCATAATAAGTAAATGCATAGCTCCAAACATAAATGCACAGACATACAGTATATTGGGTCTTCTAAAAAAAAAAAAAAAAAAAAAAAAATCACTTACTCTTAGTCGTACCTGCATCCCGAACTGAACCTGTGGAGGAGGGAACAGGTTCCGCGGTTGGCCAAACGGTTGGCGAGGGCCCATAAAGTGCCTGGGCTGGTTGGGAGGGCCTCCTTGTTGATTCAAGCCGACTATACCCTGGTGACCTTGGTGTGGAGGGAGGTGGGGTCTAGGGGGTTCTCTCTGAAACAATCCTAGCGGATCCTGGCCCTGCTGGTTGAAAGCGGGTCCTGGTGGGCCAAAGCCCATGTGCCCCTGGCTGGGCAGCTGCTGGTGGAGGTTGTTGTTGTTCATCAGAGGACTAGGGCTCTGATGATCAAACATGTGCTGCCCGGGAAACCGTGTTGACTCTGAACGTTCTGAGGAAGACCAAACAGAGACGTCAGTTTTTTGCAGTGTGAGCCCATTTCAATACATCAATTATTCCATCTCCAAATGTATAGTGGCAAGAGAAGCAAAAACAGACAGCTCTATCAAGGTAACCAGGTAAACAACTATGTGGGTTAAATTAAATTCTGCATTAAAACCTGGAATAGGAAATCACAAATGTATATGTTTAATGCAGTTTTCTGGGGCTCATTCTGATGTTTATACATACACATGCATATAACATGAGAATTGCTAATAGAGCAGCACCAGAAACCTAGCAGCATACCCTGTAGGTATACCGCCAGAGGTGATGTTGAATAGGGTTAAATATGCTAAGAAACCTTTGCAACCCTTGTCAAGGCTGGGTGTGAGACTCACCTCCCATAAAGAGAGGTTCTCTGTCCTGAGGGCCTTGAGGTGGCTGGTTCCTAAAGGGCTCCATGTGATGAGGGGGCCGCTGGGGTTGACCAAAATTACCAGACATGTGCTGCTGAAAATCTCCCGGTCCCTGTGAAAACAAGACTCATGAATTATATAGCTTACTGGGAACTCAATAATCAAACAAATTAAACTAATGAAAATGAGAACTTGTTGTCAAACATTGAATGGGGTAGAGTGCTTGTAACTGAAGAGCAAAGGTCATTATAAATGATGCAGAATCTTGACTTGCAAGCATCAATATGTATGCTGATATAAAGAAACCCTTCAGCATGAATTTGCAAGCAAACCTGTATTAATTCAACTGGAGGCTTTGTTGATAAAGCCCCCAACAACCAGGCTCTAACAAGGAAAGGGCATTTCAGATGGGGATAAGTGCCCTCATCTTTGTTTCAACCATTTTGCATCTTCAACAGCTTTTTACTCTTTGCATGCATGCTACTCCCCGCATCTATCTTTCAAGGAAAACTAGATAACAACCCTTTAATCCCTCCTTGGAATTCGAATCCCCCTCATAACTGTCTCCTTTATTCTTTTAAACATCCATCTCTGTTGAAAAATTAACCTGCTATTCAACACGTGGCACTTCCACAAATGGGCTTCTTGCCTCCTCCAAGCCTATTGTAAATTACTTAAGATGCTATCAAGGCTTAATCCATCTTTATTCCACTGCTGCATGGCGGTATTTAGAGAGGAGAGGCGTTGCAAAGCTAGAAGGCCAGAGTTCCAAAAACTTGCTTAATAGAAAGTTAATCAAAGGGGCTTACAAAGACAGGATCACAATGAGGGCACTATCATTCTGTTTTAAAAGGTCAAACAGACAGGTTTGCACAATGAGGACTCTGGTGTCCATATAATACCTATCAAACAGCACAGCTCATCCTCTCATCTAATCCGTGATAAACAGGCTGCAGGCTGTAACTGATGCAAGGACAGCTCTCGAAGACGAGGGGATAACCAGGTTAATACAGCAGAGAAGAGCCAATTGTCAAAGTATTAATAAAGCAGAAAAATTTGACTTTAAAAAGATGTTTTGGTTTAAGATTTCACATCAATTTCTTACATCAAGCGCCATTACACTCTAATAATTACAAAAAAGGAACCTATAACTTCTGCTTCTCATATGTGAATATTCACTTAATGTGTTAGTCCATCATAGCAGGCAATATAAACTCAATCAAATTAAAGTGATAAATAGTTTACGTAGAATAAGCTCATGAACAGGTCCATTTCTTATTTTATTTGGAATTATGTACTTTTTAAAAAAAATTTTTTAAACCATTGTTCAATTTTTTTCAATTCAGAAGGTAAGAAAATATAAATGTAATAAATATAAAATACTGGAAACACTATTCAGCTTTAATGGCAAAACAATATGAATATAATGTAAATAAAATAAAACTAACAGTATTATTATATGTATTATAAGAATAAAACTGGTTGGACTGTAAAGGTGATGAATGGGGTTGCTGGTGTCTGAGTCTACTGTGTTTGGCTTGTACTGTCTTTGACTTCTCACATCAAAACCATGTCCATGCTACAGATGTAGTAACACCATCTCATATTGTGTTTGTGTTGCTTTCATGCAAATGTTCTGCCTGTATCTGTACCATGTGGAAAAATGCTCAAAGTAGTTCAAATGATGAAAACTATTGGCCAACAATACTGTTATATAGTGTGTTAGTAGCAATACAAGGAAGCCAACATATATAGCCTCAAATTAAACTAAATACTAATGGATGTAAAATTGTTGTTAATCTAAATGTATTGTCACGTTATGCGACTTTCAATTATTCTTATATTATCATGTAGACCAATCAGTTGCTCCTGAAAGAAATCTATAGATACATACATAAAAATAATCAAGCTCTCCTTGGTAGGATCTTAATTTGGTTGAGACTGAATATTACTATCCCAGCAGATTAAATATTCTAATAACTTTAATTGGTACTGAGATTAATATTTCAATACCAGTCTTCACCAGGAAAAATTTTATGCCATGGTACTAGAGGCTATGACCCCCACTAGCCCAGCCTTTTAACAATTAAATTTGATGGGATGATAATGTATGATAATCATGAGTAATCAGGTGCCCATTGGTAAATGGAATGTTGCCGGCTGGAATGTCACCTGCATTTCAAATGGTGTCCTTGGCAACAGCAGCCTAAATGCAATTGACAGCTGGGGAATCCAACATTATGCTGTTCATCAGCTCAGTTGTCTGCATACCCTTCCAATCCCACTTTCCACTGTCTGATAAGAGACAAAACAGCTTCGCTTCTGTTACTCTATCAATATCTAGTACAATCACAGATGTCGGGGAACAAGAATTGCCCGACACTGGCACTGAAGGTTGAACAAGTAAATAAAAACCTACATTATGACAAAGATTGACTCCTGTTTGAAAGCCCAGCTCATTTGGCATCAGACTTGTAAATCCACATGAATTCAATTGGATGCAGCTATTTTCCATTGATTCATTTGCATAAATCCATATAAAATGCACTCTTCAGGATGATGTCAGTTAGTATCAGCACCACCTGATGCCTGGGCATCATTAACTAGAAGGATGGAATAACTTAAGGCACTTTCGCTGACTTGCTGGTGAACCGTTTCCCTCAATTCAGTGATTACTTTAAAAGGTATTTGTCATGTCTTGGATGGGTTCTTTGTGAGTGAAATAAAGAACCTTTTCTTACAGGAAATAACTGACTTACGATCCCTTTTCTCTGACGTGAAATTTGGCCTTCAAAATATATGGTGAAAAAAGGAAAGAGGCTCACGCCGCTTCATCCAACCCACACTATGTTTCATAAATTCAAATACCGTTCAAAAAAGGTCTATGTGCCTTTGGGACACAAACTTGCAGAGAGTGAATTTTAACTGGCAGTATATCCTGGTTTCACAATTCCATTATGTGCCAAGCCGGCTCGTCTGAGCCCCAGCCCATCCATGAAAAGTTGTTAACCAAGTCCCGCCACTGCAACCCTGACCTCCACAAGTCTACTGCCTAAAGCCCCTATCACGCATTTGCACTTGTGCAGCCAGAATCATATCAATGTTTACAGATTCGCTTAAACAGTATTTGGCCTGGGTGGGCAGTCTAATTGCCACAATGATAGTGCCCTCACAAAAGGGGACGTTAACCGTACGGAGACAGAGAGAAAGTGAGGCGAAAGGGGAGGGAGAAGAGGAGCAGCTGCTACTCACAGGGAACCTCGGAGGACCCACAGCAGGTCTGGGCTGGCTCTGAGCAGGAGGCATCAAGGGCACTGCAATGAGAGAGAGTGAGAGAGAGACAGAGGAAGAGTAGGGGGGTATAGGGAGGGGGAGGGGGAAATGAAAATGAGGGGCAGTAGGCAGAGAGGGTGATGAAAGTAGAAGAGAAGAGACCATTAGTCCCCTCTATGGACAGGCTGTTACCCTCCTCACATCTTCACAAAAAGAAGCTTGAGGTAATACTAGTTATGAGCATAAAGTTCCAAAATGAAAAATTATACACATTCTACAGATGACAATAATATAAACAGCAGCGTAATTTTGATGAAACTGAATATTATCTCAAGAAATTACAGTATTTTAATAACTTGAACTGGAATAATATTAGCTACTCGACAATAATTTAGCAAAATGGATTGCCTCTAAATAAAGGTTACTATGTGTAAACCTGGAAAACATTCAAATTGAGTGTATTACTTGAAATAAATAAATAAATACACACTGACATATATACAAACACATTCATGCACACTTAATCATGACCAGAGGCAATCCCTGATCTTTCCTGAACTCTTCAGAAGCAAAACCTAAACCCCCACATATACACTTGGACACCGTGACACACACAACCTGTGCACTAACATGCTTTACTAACAAAATTTCAATCTTGGCCTGGACAGACAGGCCAGATAAACCCATCTTTGGGAATGAAATGGTGATGCTGCCAGAAGAAAAAAATTGAGGATAAACCCATTACAGGCTGAGAGCGCTATTCACTTGTCGTTCAACGGAACAACAAAATGATATTCCAATCCAGACACCTTTCAGGATAGTAGGAGGATGAATGCCAGTAGAAAAAGAAAAAAACCCAAAACAAACGACAGTATGCACCTTAACTGCGCTCCCTAATGTTACTGAACTAAAGCTGTAGGATTCTGGATAAAATGAGAATGACTGTTTCTTAGTCATAACAGACACCATAAATCTATAATAATTTTACAGGTGCAGGTTGATATATATACAAACAGACTGAGGCTAACAGGGGTGACAGTAACAAGACAGTGATGTTCAAATTAAAAAAAATAAACTTGATTGACTAATCTTCTCATACTATAATGGTTATGATAGTTAAAAGTCAGTTATTGCCTTCACAAACCACCAAGTCATTGCCTCTACTTTAAATGCTACTAACATTTTTAACCAGAAGTGGTGCTGGATTAATTTATTTCCCTTAAAAAATTCTCAATTTAATACCCATTTAGATTCATATTTTTTGCTGTTGTGGTTTCTCAGAAACTTTTTTAAGCCATTCTATTTCTATTACACATATCTGATGCAGCACAGTTCTGTCATTTGTTGATGCAGCTTCGGGACATAATTAAGAAGAACTTGGTTTGGAGTAACAGATCTCCTTGGCAATGTGTAAGTGGCGGAATTGTTGTAAATGATGAATGAGATTGATTTTGCTTCACATCTATTTTCAAAGTTTTATTATTATAAATTGTGCATGTCTATGAAAACAAACACTGGAGAAAACAACCTGAAATCCTCACAATGTTTTCACCTTAACTCATCATAGATCGTCCTACATACCTTGTACAGATGATGACACTGGACCTCTGAAATGTGGGTTAATGTGGATGTTTTTGGGTTGTGGAGGCTGCTGCTGCGGAGGCTGCTGCTGCTGCTGGTGATGCGGGGGGAAGTTGGGTGGTGGGGAGCTCATCATTCGTGGCGGTGGCTCCATCTGGGGCCGCAATGGTGGAGAGCGGTGAGCCATGTGTGGAGGGATGAGGGGCTGAAGGGGCTGCTGGGCCAGCGGGCGCCCATGGTCTTGGAAGGGAGGAGGCCCTCTTGGACGAGAGGGGTGGTGCTGCTGGGACTGCAGTTGCTGCTGATGAGGAGGCGGCATTCGGGAAGACTGGTGCTAATTGGGAAGAGATGGGGAAATGGAGAGGAGGGAAAACCAAAATAACCTGTCAAAACACATTTCTTTCTGAAAATAATCTGAAGACTTTGCTCGCAGTCATGCACTGAAGCACCAATAAGTCAATTTACAAGTAAGACTGAAGATGGCATCGTGCTACCCTCTTCGGTAAAAAAAGTATATTGAAAACCTTAAGTACTATTGACTCTTAACACCATGTAAGTATTTAGTGCAGCATTTCAAAACCGTCCTGACTTCGAAAAAGAGACACATAACATCCCACTTAAATAGGACGTGATCATAAAAAATAGTTCCGAATACCAATAACCTTCTTCTGCATTGCTGAGGACCACAACTCTGGCTCGTTATATTTGGTTTACATGTTTAAAGTGACTTTTTCTCCTAAAGACCTTCAGATTCCTGGTATCAATTGATGTGCTATGTAAATTTAAGGATTAAATGCTTGAAGTGATATGTAATAATAAAAGCCCACAAGAAACTAAATCCTGAGTAAAGAACAAATTTAATTTTGTATAATACTGTCTAAATGGGCTACTGCCAAGCGACTTATTCTAATCCATATATCAACATTGATAAGGAGAGTGGAGGAGTGATTTTGATTGACTTTTTATGAGCACACAACCATAGACGTGGTGCAACGCAGCACCATATGCACATCGAGTACATTCTTGCTGCATCTGTGACAAATACAAAAAGGTATAAATCACCTTTTCCGACAGAGCACTCCCCTTTAGCAACTTTTTAGGAGGAATGGTTGAGGACCAAATTGATGAGTAATTCCATTTAGAGAGATGATCTCATTAAATGTTTTCAAGAGGATGACTGTACAAATGTTTACCATGCCCATGTTTCCCATCAAAGGAGGCCTATGGTCGTTCATTCTTCCTCTGTTTCCTCTGAATTCTGGGAATCCGAAACTTGGAAAGCCACCTCTTCCTCTGCCTCCTCGTCCTCCTCCTCCTCCTCCTCCTCTTCCTCGGCCTCCGTAGCGGCTTTGTCTCTTCTGACGTTCTTGTTCCTCATACTCCCTGAGATCTGCTTTGGCCTTTTCTGACAGTTCTGATTGGGAATGAAACAGGAAACCATACATTTTACATAAACCTTTGAAACATTTAAATGTGGTGGTGTTTCTGAATTCAGGTTCAATTATGCTCTGCAGGAATAAAATGTACCGAGTGTTTCAGGAATGTTCCTCCTTTTACCAGCCGCATCGGCCAAACGAACAACAACCCCATCCTTTCTTTCAGATTTGAACCTCATGCGACCAGACTCTTCATCTTCCTCATCCTCCTCATCTGATTCTTCCTTTGTTTCTTCTTCAGGCACAGCTTCATTTTCAACCTGAGGACATATTATGAGGTTCATTAGTGGTGACCTTTCTGTACCCCCCTCTGTTGCATCTCAACAGCAAATTCTGAATAAATTCAACCACTAAAAACTAGAGGTGTCATTTAAACATCTCGGCATACCTCCTCCGTGTGGCATACCTGAGTGCCCTCAGCGGTGTCTTCCTCCTCATCTTCCTGCTGCTCTACCCCCAACAACTCCACCTCCTCAGGGGCCTCCTCGTGTTGGACTCCATCTTCATCAAGGGGTTCATCATTATAGGTGGTCGAGTATTCATCATCCTTTAAAGACCATGCAAGAAAATGCGTATTGATTTGTGAAAGAGGTGAAACCGCACAGATAAGAATCAGTAACATGCATTTCACAATCAATCGAATTCCAAGTAATTTATTGTCCAAGAAAGGGTAGAAAGAAAATTAACCTTTATGGAAAAATGAAATAAAACCATACAGGCAAAATGGCAAAATGTTATGGAGAGGATTTTGGGGAGGTACCATGTTTCCGCCCCCCAACACAAATTACCATAACAGTGGGAGTAAGGCTTCATTACTATTCCTGACAGCATTTGAAATTCAATGAGATGTAAATGTTTGACATGATATACAGAAATGCAGGCGCAGATAAAAACACTCCTCCCCGGTTCAGTGATGGTGAAAATATCATTGACTGACTCCTCGCAAATCGCGCCTTTATTGGCTGCACTGTAAGCTCATGACTCCATGGCAAAAACATCAACCAGATGCAAAGGTTGTGAGAGTTGACAAATCATTTTTTACTACTCCACAACAGAATTTCTGTTTAACTTCTGATGCCATAATTGAATTTAAGTCCCAATAGTGATTGCAAAGTCAAGCTCCTATAGCGACAACAGGATTTGATAGAAAGCAATAACATGCTAACTGCATAACAGCTTCCAAAAACAAAACAAAATCATTGTAAAATAAGGTCAGACTGTAGGTCACACAGCAGTGTTTGATGTTGCGGTCCATTAACTTGCCAAACAGCAGCACATATTAATGCAGAAGAGAAAAACCCTCTCAGCAAACCAGACGGATGGACAGGATGCCCCAAGGGAACACAACAGCTTAATCCGTTAAACTGTTCCACGTAGTAGTAAATGAAAACCATAGTGAGCAAAATGTCAAGGCTGGGCAGTTTAGAGCACAATACAAATACACATTAACACCTGCAGATATTTCCGAAAATTCAAAACAGGAATCCATTTGTGCCGTGCACCCCAAGTAAGAAGGTCAAAAACTTATCTTTGTCTGGTAATAGGAGGTAGGCCAGTATATCTCTGTCAGGTGCCAAACACCATCACACCGTGGTAAATGGTCTATAAGGGACATTTGCACATGGATCTGCTCTTATCTTTGATCCTCTTGGATGTGTGCTGAGAGGGAACGGAAACGAATAAAAGGGAAACTCGCATCAATCATTAGAAAACTGTATGGGGTGTCCTCAGGAAGGTCAATAATCTTTTCACCTGCATGAGACTTTATCAGATCCAGTCTAAAGCCCGAGATAAAAGCCCCCCACATTAACCTCCGTCGATTGGCAGCACATCTCCAACACAAAGCAGCTTCTTACTCCCCCAATGATACAGGCCCCAAGGTCACAATGGCACAGGGATTTGGAGGCGACAGCAGAGCATTACCTAACGCCAAACAAGCTGTCAACACAAACTTTGTCAGCAAGATGGAGAAATTAACTGGCAGGGAGTGATAATGAATCTAATCCTCCCCTGGCCCAAAACGCCAACCTACATCTCCTTCTTCTGAATAGATTTTCAATCCTTGCTGTCCCCTTACCGAGACAAGAAAACTGACATTATCTCTTGGACACAATAGCGTTAGACAGAAAAGGGAGTGGGAGGATGTGTGATTGTGTGTGTGCATGTGCAGGCTTTTACATGTGTGGAAGCAAATGTGAGAACTCACTTGAAATTCGCTATCTATGGGTTCATTGATTTGGATGTCTAGCACTTCATCCTGGTAGCCATCATCACCCTCAGCTGGCTCTTCAGCGTAATCCATTTGGTCTTCAGGCATCTCGGTGTTATCGTCCTGGCTGTATTCCCCTGTGTACTCTCCCCCCTCCTGCTCATACTCCGCCTCTACATCCCCTTCCTCGCAGCCCTCTGCACCCAGGTTCACCACTTCATCTGGGTAGTCCGCTTCCCGCAAGTTGTCCTGCTGGTCATAGGATGTGCCCAAGGTGTATGTGGCATTTAAGCTCAAATCCTGGCCACTGAAGAGCAAACAAAATATTAACCTTTTGACCAAAAGAACAAACACAAACCCCACTAAAAAATATTTTATACAAGATTTTATATTATGTTGTTAAATGTGGGCGCTGAATTTGCTTTACAAAAGGCAGAGATGTAACTAGATTACCTTATATTATGATCTTCATCATCACTTTGGAGAAGGTCATCATTTAGCTCTTCATCTGATATTTCTGAAGGATTCTGAAAGAAAAACAAGTGGTCACAGTAACAACAAATGTTCAGTTTTCCCTTTTAGAAAACCTCATTCCACTCTGTCTCAGCTGTGTTTGTGTCCGTGTGGAAGGTGTGGGGGCAGGGGACCACCTCCAACCCCAAAGGATGCTTAATTCCCATGTGGAGAAGCCAATCTGGGCAGGTCAACACAGTTCTTTTTTGTCCACTGTACTTCCTCCTGGTTCACATCAACAATTCCCCCTGTGGAGGTGCCACCTGCTACATTTCCACTGTTCACTACTGTTTTCTAAATGTTTAGTATCTAATGTATTCCTCTTTCCTATACGAAAGCAATGTGTATTTTTGGTGGTTGATATAAAAGATTTGAAGGGTCTTCTTCAATCTTACCTTTTTACATGACAGCCAGTCCTCCTCCAGCAAGTCCTCTTCCAAATCACTTTAAAATAAAATAAAAAGGTGAGCAAAGGCAGATAAAAGTTGAGGCTGTTATATTTGCTCATGAATGATTGCATGTTGCTATGTTACTTCTGCTGCCAAATATGCAATGTAATTGCCCATGTCTGTTTTTTAGTTTATCTGACTATCAGCAGGATTAGGAGAAAAAAAAAAAAACTGCTCATATTTTCAAGTGCAGTGGTGGAGTAGTAGGGCATGGGCCAAGGGGGAACCCATTAAATCTTGGAAAAGATCCATAAAAAGGGGCAGAGGTTGGATTTTTTTTCTCTACTTTTTCTAGCAGTGTGAGATCAAGTGTTTGATAGATTTACAATACTGTGGGGCCTCGGCAGACGTATATGCTCTACTGAGTGCCTTTCTGCTGTGAAAATATCAAGCTCTCCATTCCACCATCAGAAAAAACTAGTAAACTGGAAAGCCCTGACTCCTAACAGTGGTAAGAAGAGTCAAGAACATCATATACAAAAATAAATGAATATCCATATATACACTTTCAGTACTTTTTTGTGCAATTCCCTGTGCCGTGTTTCAAATGTTGACTTTATAGAGTACTGACATATTTGTAAGTTGAAGACAGTTTTGTAAATTTTCAATAAATTAACCTTGAAGACTACTCTGGGAATACATACCTTTGCCATGGCATCAGTCATTCAAGTAAACTAACTAAAAACATTTAATAAAAGGGTGAAAAAAAAAAAAAAGTCTGCCCCTACTACTGGTTTCACGCCAACATGTGGTAGGTTCATCGTTGGCTCATGCCCTATTCTTCCACCTAGTTTAAAAAAAAAAATGGTGCTCTTGTTTGCACAATGATACTAACAGACAAAGAACAGTAGCAAAACCAAACATCTTTGTTAAAGGTGCGGGAGACTTTCATGACCAACTTTTCATCAAATCTGTAAAACCTCAGTCGTAGCCTAAGTATCACGAATCTGTAAGTCTTTCTGTGATTACTCACCTGAATCTCTTGCATTACAGAGAACAATTTTGAAGTGTCATCCACTATAAACAGTCCATGTGTTTACAAACAGAGCTGGGAGGTAACTCGGGCATCTTCGGAATTTTGTTGCGACGTGCATTGTGGGAAAGGGAGGTTCGCGCTGCCGCTGCACCGTATGATATTATATGGATGAAACAAACATGACGCAGAAACGGCTGAAACGGTGGATGAATATGCAAAGAGAGAAGGGAGCCCCTGCCGTTTCTGCATCATGTCTGACAGGCGGCAGCGCGAGCCTTTGCTTCCCACAATGCACGTCGCGACAAAATTCCAAAGATGCCCGAGTTACCTCCCAGCTCTGTTTGCAAACACATGGACTGTTTATAGTGGATGACACTTCAAAATTGTTCACCGTAATGCAAGAGATTCAGGTGAGTAATCACAGAAAGACTTACAGATTCGTGATACTGAGGCTATGACTGAGGTTTTACAGATTTGATGAAAAACTGGTCACGAAAGTCTCCCGCACCTTTAAGTAAACATTGTAAAAACACTGTACTTGTGCACATCAAAAGTCACAAGTCATTCAGTTCCCCAGAAGTTAAGGTCTTTTAATACAATTCGATTTTTGACTGAAATTAGATGATTTTTTTTTTTTTCCAATTTTGACAGTTTGCATATTTCATTCTGTTGTTGAAGAGACAGGTGAACATGACAAAATTACTCACCTATCAATATCATCATTTTCACCCCTTCTCCTGCGTGAGCGCTCGGCACCGGGTTTATCATATTCATCAAAGTCGAAATCTGCAAGAGAACAGATATCTCATTTACTACAATTGTTTTCAACTACACAAAAATCTATGCTAATAAATCACACAACACCACTGTCCTTGTATGTCAGTTATAAATACCAAACTCACTGACACTTTAAGACACAGTAGTAACTAGTATATATACAGTTCAGATACTCTATTGGGTAGGATCACACAATGGAACAAAATTAAAGTGTGTTATAATTGATAAAGCTGCAGAGATTGGACAGATCCAAAACATGCAGATTCATGTAGTTGCCCTCCCACACGTCCTTCCATACCTTTTTCACCTTCAAAGACTGACTGAAAGACAGAACCAAAGTCTAAACCATTATCCTCATATTCCAACAATAACATCTCTCCTCTTTCTATCACCACCGTTAACCCGCCCTCCACTGTGGCCATTCAGAGAGGTTAAAACATTTGCCACTTGACAGGGTTGGAGAAAGTATTACAAAGGGAAATGAGAAAAAGTGGGAAAATTAAGATTGGTATTTGAATGACAGAAGACTTTAGATATTCTCAGAACACCTTTAAGAGAGAAAAGGCCTCTTGTCCTTAATTCCAAGTGTAGCTGCTCAAACAAGAGAATTTGAGTCTGTCTTTGCCAGTCAGAGACATTGTGGTATAACAAAGAGGTGAATAAAGTTGCATTTGTTGAAAGTGACCAAACTCAAACTGGAAACACATGAAAAAATGGGGGACACATTAAATGTAAACCTCTCTCTGCTTCTCTCCTACAATGACAATGCCCCCCCCATCCATACATACTAGGGATGGGAAGATTATCCAATACACATCGATACGCTAACATGTGCGTGCACGATCCGAGTGCACCGGTAGAGAAGCTGCGAGTGAATGAAAAGTTGGGAATGATATTGCGATGCATTGGTTATTGAATATTTGTATCGATAAAATTCGATCCATTCAATAGAATACATTTTTACATGCATTTAAAAGTGTTACTATTTATTTGGGTAAAGTTTTTCTTCCCTTCAGACCCACGTTAACGTGCGCCGCAGATTTGCAGATGTGTACACTGCACACTAACAGTCTGAGCTCCGTGCATGGACTGTGGCACAGCCGCCGCAGATGAATACTGTAATGTCCATATTTGAAACTGACAGGCATAGAAGGAAGGTGACCACATGTGGCTTCTGAACGTGTACTTCTTACTATATCAGTTGTACTCAATACTGCCATACATACAGAGATACTTCCTTAAACAGTGTCATACATATCCAACTGCGCATCCCAGAATACCTTGCGCGGGTGTCTCTTAAAGTGACAGAATCTTTTTCTGTTTTACCTACATTACAAATACATTACATCACAAATTGATTCAGCGAGGGAGCAAGAAGTTGAGTGTTAGAAACATGCAGAGAAATGACTTTGGAAACAAAGTCCTAACTTTTTCACCTGACTGAATGTGAGGCATGTGTTCTGAAATTGAACTAAAGCCACTTTGTAAAAAGTCATGGTCTTATTTGATAAATAAATAATCAAGCTCATTGAATTGCACTGCATTTTTTTTCCCAGAATGAATGTGTTCAATCAGAATGTGCTTAATTGCTCTGTATCGTGATTTGGGTGTGAATCGTACCGCTTCGCATTGTGAGATGCCACAAACGTACTTTTAATATATATAGGATTGGAGATGCTGTGTCGAGATGCGTATCGTAGCGGCCTTACAACTAAGATTCCCAACCTTAATACATACATAATTACTTGGTGACACTTTAGAGTTATACTAAGAGTCAGAGAATGTTTTTTATTCATTATAAAAGTCTGGTGGGACAAATGGGACCACCTCAGCCTATGTTATTAATGTAAACTCAGCAGCAGTATGTACACAAAAGTCTCATGTAAACCTCATCTATATATGATACTATAATAATAATCTGGGTCCCTACAGGTTTCTACAGGTTAAATTTACAACTTTTTAAGACCTTTTTAAGACTACTTAGAACAGAATTTAATGTCCATTTCACCGCTATACTGGAAAAATTTGAGACACCTAGTATTTAGGAAAAGTATTTATTTCCTCCAATGCCTTGATTTCCACTGTTCCAAGTCATTTCTGACCAGGGCTGTAAACTTAGTGAAAATTGGTTCCAAATTTCAATAGGAATTGTCGGGTTGGAACAAGTGGAACTGAGTAGATTAACGTTACTTTCTTTGCAACTTCGGCATTTCATAGATACATTTAAGCAATGTATGGCAGTTTATAACAACATAACGTAAGACCTACCATATCAAATTTAAAATCTTTTAAAGACTTTTTTATGACATTAAATGTAGATTTGTATATTTAAGTCTTTTAAGACTTTAAGACTCTGCAGGAACCCTGAATAATGGTCGAAAATGACGCAAAAATGCAGTTTTCTAGTGAGATAATAACAAATAATAATAATAATAATAATGATAATTATACAGAACCGAAGAATGCAGAATCTACAGGGAAATAGGTTGTAGTTTGGTTGTAACTCACCTACATTTTACAAGAAGTGAGAAAATAGTGATTCAGATTGTAGATCATGATTCTATCTCGAGTCATAGCCTATGTTGTTCTGGCCAAACCCTACAGTCTCACTCTCCACGTAACAATGTAAAACATTTCAAGACAATTTTGGAATGTTCAGCTCACAGTAAATTGAACAACAAAAATTAAAACCACATATTAAATCTTTTCATAAGATACATTTGTATGTACACACAAGCATGACTGACCCTTGTTATACACCTGTTTTTGCTGTCAGAGTGATACACAACAAAATGTACAACAGAGCCAAACCTTGAACCATTTGCCTCTGAAACTACAAGAATGCAATCGGAACCCAACAAAGATAAGCTTGGAATTAATGTAAACATCACAAAGTTTGATGCTACTGTAAAGGTTTACATGCCAACTACTCAGTAACCAATGTTTGCTTTTAAGTACAAAGCAAACGTCATTTTATCTGTTCTCAAGCTAAAAACTGCACTGTGTGCTTGCACCTTTGTCCCAGTAACAGACTGGTCTGTACGTACTTACAGCATTTCTGCATACATCTCTGCCCACAAAAGCATTGAATCCGATGCTCTCAAAGATCCACATTGTTTGTATTGCCCTGCACATTTAACACAGGTCACTGCGGTCTGAATAGGACCGATCAACAAGAAAGGGAGGAACAGTAGAGTCTCTTAATCTAACTCCATTTTAACAACACAGCAAAAAAGGATCTTGTTAAGTAAAGTGTCACAGAGTGGATTATATAGTACAGGACATAGTACATAGTACAGTACATATAGCATAGGAGTTGAGAGGTATGCAAAGTATGGAGGAAACAATAGTGTTGGAATGGTGAAGAGAACCAAGGCAACTTTGCGAGACTCTGTGATACAAAAGCAACCTAAAGTCACGAGAATACAAAATTATAAGCAACGTTTCAAGGACAATTTTCTTCAAATAATTGAAAGGCAGCTAATGGATAGCCACTTATTCCTCAGGCATGAGCCAATTAATTTCCTAGGGGGCAGCCCAAGTTCTGGCCCAAATGGTCAACAGAAGCTGGCCCTGTTGATTGTTCATTATAATGTCCTCTTTTAGTGAGGTACCAGTTCAGGTTCAGAAGGTGTTAAATTCATTTATTTAAGACAAATACAATGATTAGTGTAATTTTCCACAGTCTGTGTTTTAGCTGCTATTAGATCTCAGCTCATAGGGCCATGATTAGGAGACAGACACAGGAAAATCACTACTAAATAAAAAATGTAAATATTGTAAATTTTGGGTACAGTTAAACTGACAATGTTTTTAGTTGATTATTTGTAGGCATCTATAATGTCATTTCAACTTACGGTCTGTTTACAGCAGTGCATCACTTCATGAACTGCTGTGTTTGTCCCCTAAATTAGACCATATTATGTAAATTGCTAATTTATCTTCACCTGAACAGGCCAACACAGATAAAGAATGGACAACAGAAACACAAGGTGTAAAAATGTGAAATACCTCATTAAAGCTATATTCTATATCAAGGGGGATCCATAATGAGCCGATTTGGCAGATGCAGCTGGAACTAATGCTACTTAGCTAATGACCTTTAGTTATCCAATAACAGACTTGTTTTTTTCTCCCATTTGTTTTCAAATCGTAACCACTTACTAGGGATGCTCCGATACCGATACGCGTATCGGGCATCGGCTCCGTTACTCAGTGTGTGTACTCGTACTCGTAAAAGTAATCTGATACAAATGCACCGATACCACTTACGGCTGTGTGACATTCACAGTTCAGTGCAGCAGGTGCACGGCGGTGGAATAATGTGTGGGGAGTGTGAAGAGTGTGGAGATTTTTCGAAATAAGCGACGGTGATAAAAGTAACGCTGAGTGCAAGTAACGTTAAAGACACAGACAGATACGGACGCAGCGTTCTGTCCATCCCCTGCGTACATTCCATCCGTTTTCCAGGTGCTGGTGGAGCCAGAGAATACCACCGGGTGTACAGAGCGGTGTGGACCGCCGCCAGCAGAAGTGAAAACGAAACTTATCACTCATTTCACTTTTCTCTACCTGCTGAAGCTAAGCTTTTAAACCTTACTAGTGAAAACGCTGCAATATTAGTATCACATAAGAGTTGCCTCTGTCGTCTCCATGTTTGTTATTACTGACTTTCTTCTTCTTCTTCTCAAAAAAACTTTACTCTTCTTCGTGGTATTTGTCCAGTATGGTTAATTAAGAGCAGCGCCCCCTGGTGGATTAATTGAGAAACACTCATTCCAACACATTACATGTCAGTAGCAGCACTTTTTTTCCAGTCAGACTAATGACAACGACAATAAAGCACATTCACAAAAGGAACTAACAACTGGAATGGGATTATTAAGTACTCATATCAGTACTCGGTATCATCAAGTACTTATACTCAGTCTGGAAAAAAGTGGTATCGGTGCATCCCTACCACTTACCAACTTCATCCACTTCCTTTGCGGTTTCTCATCACATGGAAAGTGGCAGAATGACAAGTGAACATATTTTTTGGACTCTGGGACATAGTACTGCACCATATTAGATACAGGGTAATCCGTATATGTGTACCCAGAAACAATAAATGCCACAGCTTAAAAATCAAACACCCTCTGATTCTAACACATTTTTTCCTGACAGTAGGTACTGTTCTTGCTGGTAAATTCCAACAGCAAAGGCTGACACATTTTCAAAACCTCTGACCATGTGTGTAAATGAAAATAAAATAGTCTTTTTTCTGTATTTGGCACAAGTTGCTTCATATTTATTTTGTTTTTAACCCAGCTGCATATTCTTATACTTCTGTTTTTAGTTGCATCTGTTATTCTTGATTTGATTTGACCATAAACCTGAGAGTGATGTGCAGTTGTGCTTGTTACAATGACTGAGAAAAATGCCTCTGGATCAAGAGTGGTATGCTGATGAAAAATATGTCCCATCTTGCCACACTTACGAGGGCGATTCACACTCACTGCAAACCCAGTGCTGGAATTTACTGTCTGGTGGAACTGATACCATCATACACTGTCATGATGACAGAGGATCTGGAGATAGGTGGGAACAGCTGTGGCGTGTAAGAAAAAACAACTGACTTAGGCTACAGCATCTTATTACAATTATTGAAGTAAGTTAATACAGTGGAAGTCATTTATAGTGATCAAATTCTTATATGGAACAAAATCCCTGGGACAGAAACATTCCTGGACAAATGCTGTTCAAATATTACACTTATAGTAATTAAATAGTTTACTTACAGTATTCATTTTGTCTCTTTTCATACCTGATGCTACTGCATGTGTGCGTCACAACTATTTTCTCTTTGCGAAAAATGAATGTGCAATTGTGGATTTTTTAAAAATGGTTTGATAATGTGAGATGCAATGTGTTTATGCTGTAGGAAGAAGGCTAAAAAGTTGACAACAAGCACAAAAGAGAACACTTAAGGTTTCCACTGTCTTGATGTGTTTAAGAAACTGCACAAGGAGGCTGCTGACACAACAATCAAACTAACCCTGTATTGATGTCATCGCCTATGACCAGGTAAGGAGGAAAAATATAAGCACTTGTATTCAGTTGGTGATCATCAGGTATTTCATTTGTATTTCATTATACATATGCTTACATGCATAACAGGTACAAAAACTGATATTTATCCACATTTCCCTTATTTGACACTACCAACTGCATAACGTAACTAGAAAAGCATTCAGAGAGCGCAGACCTCCACCAAGACAGATCTGTCTGCCCTCCCATCACCACCAAAATTTAATCATTTGTTCCTTGTGCCAGTATAAACATTTCCTGAAAATTTCATGAAAATCCATCCATAACTTTTTGAGTTATCTTGCTAACAAACAAACAAACACGCAAACACACAAAGCAAAGTGATCACAATACCTCCTGGTGGAGGTAATTAAACTCTATCAGCCATTTATCTTTTTTAGTAGACTTTCTGAGAGAAAACAAATGGAAGGTTTAGCTACACTCATCTATGTTACCAATATTGGTACAGTGACCAATCTGACCAGAGCAGATGTGAGCACTAAACGGTTTCCACTGTATATCATTTCCGTTCCTTAAGTGAAACAAATCAAAACAAAGGCAAGATCCAAATGTAGTGTAAATACAGCTATTAGGTTGGTTTGACATCAATTACCTAGCCTGATGACACTTGCTAGTTTATCCACAGCAATATTAGCTTAAGGTAGCCACTGAATTACCTATAGACCTATTGCCAAACATACTCTGTAGTCATATCAAATTCATTGCATATTGCCTTCTGTTACGCCACTAAAAAAGCAGAGGCACAAGAATATACACCAGGGCAAAATGCACATGTATAATATGGCACATATGCAAACAAATAAAAGTAATAGTTTTATTTGACATACTCTTAAATGATAAATGTCACTGTCAAAAGAGTATGTCCCTCCATAGCGGTTATCTATGCACCATAAACACCTGCTTTTGTATAAGTTCAAGATAATGATGCATACATATTCCCCTCTGCTTAATGGTCATAACAACGCAAAATAGATACATCTTAATTTGTGAGATATATATATATATATATATATATATATATATATATTTATTTATTTATATATATACACACACACATATACATACACATATACATACACACACACATATATATATATATATATATATATATATATATATATATATATATATAAAATGAAGCTTATATCAACAAGCAGCTTTTCAACAAATCAAACCGTTGAAAAATTGTTCATGCAACTGCTGAGAAATGAATCAACTTTAATCCAGAGGTCTTGTTTTCAGCAAGTATGTTCACAGCTTCTTGACATGTATTCCACAACAGACTCTGATGAAAACTAGCATGACAGTTCTCTGTAGTCCAGACACTGCTGTCCCTTTAATGAACTGTACAATGGCACATGTATACACTACAACATGTCTGCGTTGCGTGTGTTGTAATGAATTGTTTATATCGTGTCTATGCTATTTTACAGCTGCTAAATCTGTAAAAAAAACAAACAAAAAAAAAAAAAACAATAATTCCAACACATATTTTCATGCTATCTTACTTTAAATCAAGAGCACTGTGTCAAAGCTCCAGGGATACAAAAATCCAGGAACCATATTAGTTTGAGAAGATTACACAATAGACAACATTGCTGGCAAATAACTTTGTTCTTGCGTAAATAGGGGACAACTATAAACATTACCACGACTAATGTTAAGACCAGAAGACACCTAATACTTAAGAGATAGTGCTAATTTAAGACGGTATTAAACCAATGTAATCACGCGTAAATTAACAAACACTGTGTCAACATAAATCTTGATCAATCAATCAAATTTGTAAGCGAGTTTAATGTTTTCCTTTCCTAGCTAGTTGGCTATCAGTTAGCGTTAGCTGAGCGTTAGCTCAGTGGCTAACTATTTTTGCAACGCAGCTGCCGACAACCTCACACAGAAACATGAAACTTGTACTGCAAATGAATATGAATAAAATGGTTTAGGTTATCAACATTCTCCACGCTGCTTGATCATTATTTCATTTGCGGATAATTCGACCATCCAAGGATAAACTTCACCACAAGAGCTAATTGCGCCAAGCTAACATCCTCCACTTAGCAAGCTCACCGTCCATTTTAAGATGTATTTGATAACAAACTTAGTGTATCTTGCACTAGCATCGTTATATATTCATGTTTGTTGAAGGTAGCTAAAGCTAACTTGAGCTAACTAAGGAGTGTGTCCACTTTGGGCCTACTGTTACCCGTGCCTTAGTTTGCCTGCTAGCTCATTAGCTACATAGCTAACTTAGTATTCTCGACAAAGGCTGTTGAACTACTTACCCTGAGCTTTGGCTGTCATGATGCAAAACGCCTCCCACTTAACGCTGGAGTTTGACTACAAATCTGGAAACGGCATTTAATCTTTAGTATATCTCCGTCATGACTAGACAAAACGTGCGACTAGCTAAGTAACAGCTCCTATGCGGCAACGACATCTACCTACGACCAGAGTCCAAACATGGCAGATGTGTGTATGCAGCGATGATGCATTGTGGGTGGGAAACACCAGCTCCCCGGTTGGTTTGCCGCACAAGACACTGGCTGAGCATCAACCGTATGTGATGTAGGTTGTCTAGACTATAACAGGTATTTGCTGTAGATAATAACCTTTTTTCTGCAAATATAAGGCTTTACATTTCAGGACAATGAACGCGTCATTAAGTAAGATGTTTATAAGAGGATATACATTAGCTTACGAAACAGTTTACAAATCTAGAAATTCTGGTAGACAAATGTTATGAATATGGTTATATAGCCTGGAACACCCCCCTCTATGATATTAGAAATCAAATGTAGTTGATTACAACATTCATCTTCCATGGCCCTCGTTTTAATTATGTGTCTATTTAATGGCTCTCCCGAGTAAATAACTGTACTGGGCATTTCTGATTTCACACTGAAACAGTAACCTACTGACATTACTCCCACCTTTGTCCTCTCAACTCTCACTTTCTGAAAATTGGTTGCATTTAAAAGTAAAAATATGCCCTTCTTGATTTCAAATTTTCATGCTCCATCCAAGTTTACATAAATGCTTGGCCTCTTGGATTAATGGCCACTTTGGCTGGATTTCAAAATTGTGCTTAATCTTTATTCAAGTCACTCCTTTGATTTTTCTTCCCTGTAAGGTCAAATCCTTTTTATCTCTGAACAAATTTTTTCCTCTTTCGTGCCTGAGTCTGGGAGTCAGAGTTGTTGTCTGCGTCTACAGATAGACTGCAGCAGAATTCGAACCCCCAAATTCCTCCTGGGCTGACAAACGTCAACAAAGACCCCGAGAGACACCAAAGAGAGGTGAGCAGTGAACTGAAGCCTCATTGTATTGGCTCATTATGGGGTCCCGCAGTGAGGAAGAAGCTATTTTGTAGCACCACAAGGTCAATATCTGAAAGCCAGGGCGATGGAGGGGATCAGCCGTGAGATTTTTAATTTGAGAAAGCGTAAAGGGACTTTCCTTGTGAAAGACCGTCTGTGAATTCTAATGGACTTTGGGGATTGTACAGACAAGATGTTGAGTTGGCATATGTTTTTCTTCCTCTCTTTTAAAGTAATATGAAATATAATTTATTCACAGTATTGAAAGCTTCCTGACACTTCTGTGTTGCAGCATGCCGTATAAGTAACTGCTATATAGGTTGTCAGATATGTATTGAGTCCACAAGAAATTACATGCAATACCAACAAACTATTCAACCTATAGTTTGTAAAGAATATTTTATATATAGCAAAAAAAAAAGGCAAAATAAAAATACTCTCATAGGCATTTTTTTTCCCAGCTTCTCAAACTTAGACCTTTGTCATCCTGCATGCATCTTATAATGAATGAAGGTGAAACTCATATCAATATGTATTGTACAGCTTATTGATATTCAGTCTAAACAGCTGTTTCCAAAGCTGTAAAAGATATTTCTATGCTCCTTGGATTCACTTTCCCAGGAATTTAGATTTTACTTCCAAATAGATGTGAAAAGGGGAGCTGTCACACTCTATTATGGTGACCTCAATGATTCTGTGCCCTATCCAAATCCAGCGGTTTTCCATAACAATGCAAATTAAAGGGGGCAAAGCTGAAGGAGACAAGACTTATTTTCCAGCCAAAGGACAGAGGTTCTTTACAACAAACTTTGTCTGTACGCCTTGTATAGACTTTGATAGAATTGAAATGGTAACTTGGAGGTTGTTTTGAGACAATACTTTTTTGATGTCAATTCATAAGCATCAGCAACTTGAGAAAGAGATACTGAAACTTTGGAGTCACTGTAGATGTAGGACTGCAACTGATTCTGTTTTACATTAGAAAATATCTAATAATTTATAAATTCTTTATGCATTGTCTTAAGGGTGAGGGCTAGTGCTTTCTAAGACCTTCAAAATATTGCTTTCCTGTCAACAACAAGATGAGATTTCAACCTGATCTGGTGTCCCAAGTGGGAGTAAGTGAGCTGGAAGTAGTATGTAATCATGTAGCTTTGTCCAGAGCTTGTATTAGAGGAGACTTGATGTAAATAGTGGGATCATGGTAGAAATTGCAGTCAACTGTTGTTGCATGCAACAATGTAGTTACCTATTGAATATTTCAACCAGATGGCCCCTCAGTACTCTGCTATTGTACTCACTGAGAAAAACAGCATCAATTTGATTTGCCATGTTATTCTTTAAACAAAGGGTATAATAGTGTTGCATTATTAAATCTATTTAATTAAACAAGGCAGAATATTATTGTGGTTAATTGCAACCATGTATAAATTCATATGCAAAGCCTAGGCTATTTATTAATTATTCTCTTCATTTATGCACATAGAGATCAATATTTGACCATATTTCTTAAACATACTATATAAGCATCTGCTTCATTTTCCCAGAGAGAATAGGATGCAGTCAGTGACCCACATCTCAGTGCAATGAACTGCTTAACTCAGACTGTTGTTTTATTCAGTGCACTGTCAACAGACGGCTGCGGAGGAGGATGGGTGGTTGAAAAATACGTATCGCTCATTGTGATTGGATGCCAGATTGTGTTTCGCATCACTATTGGCTGTTTCCCCTGTCACTCTAGAAATGTTATCGCCGCTTTCCGCGCCATTCGGCGTGCACGCGCAAGACAACCAGGCACGTAACCGTTTTGAGACTGTCTGGAGTCTGTCTGAAATTGATAAAATTGGAGATGGAGTTTTACATGTCTTTGCTCATTTATAAGAAAGCCGCCGGTGGGAAATGGGAATTTTGCTCTCCTCCTGAAACGCCTTCGCCGGTGAGCCGCCAGGCTGAGCCAAAATGTTTTTTAGATAAATGCTGTGAAAGTTTTTTCTTCTGCAGTCTGTCAGCAGACAGCTCTTTATGCACAGGTAGGTGAGGAGAGCGCCACAGTGCAAGTTGTCTTCCGTACAGTGGATACCGCAGTAGGCTATTACCGACTGCAAAGTAAGATAGCCTTTAATTGTGAACATTAGCGGTGTGTATTTGGGGGCAAGCGGCATCTCGTCTCCGAATTTTAAAAACGCAGTTGTTCCGTAACAAACTCCCAAGTGAAGCTGCTAAATATTTTGCTGTTAATGTACCCTAATGCGACTGACATGTTTTAATTCCTTGTGAAATCGCACTGTAGCTCATTTGTTTTGGAGTCTTGACCTCATTCACTCCACTTCTGGAGGATGCGCAGGTGACGCACCTTTGCTGACGTTGTTGATTAACCCCGCGCGCGCTTAAGCTACCTGTTACTCAGCAGACACCTGAAGGCAGACTGGATCTGTGCACTCATCATCTCAAATTTCCCCCTTTTAGCCTCTACAGTTTACCATTAGAAAACACAGAGCAGTCCCTTTGCCGTGTATTACCTCATATTACCTGTGTAGTGAAGCAGTGTGAATTTGGGCTGAAATATTTTTTCTCCCTTTTCTGTCCTTGTTTATGTTTTAGAGAGGAGCAGCCTTTTGCTCTAGAGTTCAAGAAGAGTGCACTGTTCACAAAACAGCGTGGACCAGCACAGAAAGGTTGGTTGTTGTGCACATTATGTGTTGAAAAGGTTCAGTTTTAGGCTGAAGGGCCAGGCTTTACATTGTACATAAGCAGCTGCCTGTTTACCTTGGCAAATGTACATACAGGGTATATATAGGGTACATGATACAGCATGTTTTTTTTGTTCCTTGTAAACAAAACGTAAGTTATTTTATATTTGTTTTAAATATCCTAATTAAAAGTGCAGTATATACATATTGTAGATGCTGCCTGTCAGATTAATAACATAGAAAACATATGCTTTAATATATTGGATTTGCAACTTATTTAAATATAAATGAATAAATAACAAATATTTTAAAGTAATTAGACTTCTATCCATATCATTACACCGAATGGCAAATTGTACATTTTTTGTGCACAGTCTATCTTAACAGGCTTAAGTATACATATGTGCTTATCACTATTATTATTATTATTATTATTATTATTATTGTTATAAGAATTTTACTTATAGTAAATATACTAATACTTTATGTACATATGTACGCAGAAGTCTTCCAGTCTTGAACTAATTCACTCCTCTGTCCATAAGGAGAGATTAATCACTATTATTGGCAGCTTAAAGACACACATTTTTGCATTTCATGTTGCAGAAATGGAAAACCGATATTTTGAACTAAAATAATGTGTAAATTGAAGTAAATTTAGGCCGGCAGTGCATATATTACCTGATGTGTTGCTGCCTCAGACTTGTCTAGACGCTTTTGCTCTGTCACTGCAGTTGTTTGCAGACAGTGCAGTCATATGACTTGGGGAAGCTTCCTCCCTCCCCTCATGTCTGCTCTTTTGGGGCAAGATGGCTGCAAGAATTATTGTTACTATGACATATGGGGAATTTATTGATGAGAGGAAGCAGGTTGGTGTTTCATGAAATTCACTGAAGCCTGTATTACACACATGGGGAACGATGACCGTTATCTGTGTACGAGATTTGTTTAACACAGCTTTGTTCTGTTAAATGGTGGACGGTTTGTTGTTAATTACTACTTGAATTACTCTGGTCACAACGCAGTAGCTATATAGTTTGATATGTCTTAGTGTAATATCTGTCATTTATTTCCCTTATTTATTTATTTTTTCCTTTTACCAATATTCATCTTTCTATTATTGGCATATTTGGAAGCCATTTTGTTTGATTCAGGTTTGACAAAGGCTTTCCAGAGTATCTCAGAAAGTACTGTTGTGCTTTACTGCATCTTATGAATGTAGAATTTGTTGTATCAAACAAATGTACTTTAGTATATTATTGACTCAAGAATTTGCTCAAAGTTAAAAGAGATAGGGTTAAATTAAAAACTCATCAGCGTTTCTGAACAGTTTGTAGAGGTAATTGTGTAGAAAAAGGATCATGTTATCCAACTTTGAAAAATGTAACATTGGGGAAATAGAAGATCATTATTAAGACCTATACATGCTATATATTTAGAGTGTATATATGTATAAGAACTATACTATATATATTCATTCATATAAATAATCACATTATTGGTGCATTCTTATGTGTAACTAAAAATAAATAAGTTGCATATCTTAGACATTTATCAGACACTCAGAAGAGAAAAAGTTTGTCTTTTTTTTTTTTCAACCTACTCATTCAGTACTTAGATGTGTTTAAAGTATGTCGAAGCAGCTGCACTGTTCCTTCCACATTTTCTGTCAGAGCAGAGGTAATATTAACTTTGGCTTTCCAAAGCGCTCCAAGCTCATTTTGACATTACAAGTTACTTTCAGTGCGTGAGTCTGTGATGTTTATCTGTTTGCCATATCAGTGACCAGCCTGGACAGATCTCTTCATTATCACCTTCTTAGTGCATACTCCTTCGCTGTCAGACAGCTCCTTTAGTCTTGCCTTGCCATAATCCCTAATGGTTTTTAAGTGCTTGTATTTATGTTTTCACTGGAGCGCACACAGCCACTCTTAAACATGCAGTATTTTTGCAGGCCTGTTCCACACCTGAACCAGTGTCTGACAAAAAATGACTGGAATTGCAATTGGGAAGGTAAGGAGGACACAGAAAGCAGAGAATTAGGGTCACACATTCCCTTTGTGGTAACTTGTTATAAGTTTCAGTTATTGCTCTCAACTTGTGTATTTTTTTTGAACTCCTCAAATTATACTCGATAGAGTTTTTAAGTTTACTCCTAATTATTGTGTTTTTGAAATGAATGAGTGAAACAGATAAAGGTATAATGTGTTATGCATGCATAATGCGTTATATTAATGATTATATTTTGTAATAAGGAAAGTATCGATCTAAGAATTACATTTTACTGCAGCTTAAATGTATATCAAAACTAAAGCAATGATTCGACCTAACTAATTTGTACTACTCAAAATGATCTCACAGTGAATTTTATATTAATTAACTATAACATTTTTGTTGTTTAAAATGTCAGACACTTTAAAAAAAAATGCCGTTCACACTCTAACAACTTTTTTCAGCATTACATGCATTTTATTTATTTATATTTTGTAACTTTTTAATCGTTAATGTACTTAGCTGTCTTTAACCAAGACAAATACAGTCATTTTGTTTCATGTTCTTCATATATTCTCTTGTCTGGGACAAGGCAGTGTGTATCTTGAGTATTCCTCAGCCACATTTGTTTGATGACTTTCTTTTTCTCTTTTGTTTTTGCAGGAGATCCCTGTCCTCTTGCAGCCTGTTGTGCCTTCGTGTCTTCAGTACTGGAGTGTGTCTGCCTGCATGGTAGGATCTGTGTTGGCCTGTTGACCTGCTGCACATTTAGGCACGTTTAAAGTTGAGGAAAGCAATTCAAGGAATGCTTGAAGGTGCTGCAGTAGGTGAATGTGATTGCCTGGGGGAAATATCAGTCCGCTGCACAAACCAGTGTTTACAGAGTGTGAGCTCTGGCTTTCTTGCCAAATCTAGATGATATGATGCTGAGAAATGGGTAATCAAATCCAGTGCTGTCATTCACTCGTCAACAGCAATCATTTTTTATTAACACTGATTTTTGATCTCTTCATAAGATAATCATGGATATGGATCTCGTAACTTTCACTTGAGGCTTAGCTGGAAAATGCTGATGCAACGACGGTTCAGAATCTTCATCCTGTGTCGCTATTGGCTCTTTGTCTCCACCCACATTGCAGTCACGAGGTCTAACATCATGATGATGTCTAGAAAAAACAGGCTTTCATCTAGGCTCTAATGCTGCTTGAGCTATAATGAAAAGATTTCCTGGGTTATTTCTGTGCACGTAGAGTCAAATTTGAGCACGTTTCAAAGCATTTCTGTGTACAACAGCAGCACCTGCTATTGTCTGTTGTAAGTGGTGGGTTGTTTATCCCACCAGCCTCTGCTGCGTAATGACGCAGTTTCCTTTGACATTGGTGTGGCATATTTTAAATCAAGGCCTTCACTGTATTTTAAGGAGTCTTCTGGCAGCCTGCCAAGGCATGGGACCATTTGCCTCCTCTCTCATGCAATCACAACTGCACAGCTGTGACCCTCAGCTGGTCCTAGCCTTCGATAACTAAACACAGCGTCCATTTTGGGTTTAGGCAGTGGCAGAAGAGATGAAATATTATGTAGCTTGTAGAAAACAGAATCTAAAATCATATCGCACATGCTGGTAGAAAACGGCACGGCCATTATAGGTGAAACCAAGTCCAAGAAATGTCTTCACAGCTTTGAAAATCAACGGATACGTGCCGAATTTTATCTGTTGAATTTTGAATTATAGAAATTTGCAATTAATATATTTTCTTTTTGAAAAATGATATGCGATCATTGTTTTTAGGATGAATGTTTCAATTTAACCATAAAATATTTTTGAACATTTTTACACTAAGACACAGATGGTTTTGAGAAGGTATTTAATATAATTTTACACAAATACACATCTTGGTGTAAGGCCTCTTAAATTATATTCTACATGTACAACAGTATCCTGCACTAACACGATATTTGAAATATAAAGTAAAATTATTTATACGACGTTGCTTATGGTACGTAGTTTATGTTACTTATTTAGTATTTTCAAGCTTCAGATCCATCACACAAGATGGAGATTAAATCATGCATCGTTCTTGAATTAAAATATTTTTCAAAACAAGGAGCGCATACGTTTTTTTAAGAAGTATGGTTGGTCTTGTATTCATTTCCATTTTTGGGATATGACATTTTTCTTTAATTACAAACAATTATGTTTTCGCGACGTAAATAATTTATTTTCTCAAAAGATACCTTACAGTAATTTTTATGCACAAAATAAAATGCCATTTAATTTAGAATATCGCATCGTAAACTGTTAACGAAAACAATTCGGTGCTTAATCAATAATAAACAAAATAAAATGATCAGTATCTATTTTGTGCCCAATTTATATGCATGTATTTTAATATTATTTCAGTTCATACATATAGTTTAATTATCAAGAATACTGTTATAATTACTGCCAAGTGAATTATGTACTTAAATGTCGATGCGTAATTAATTTTTATAATACATTAAAATATTTAAATTTTCTATATTGCGTTTCGGCAAAAAACAGTATAATTTAAGCAGTATCAGTCAGAATTATTTGTTCATTGCATCAATTTTAATTGCAATCTTATATGTACATTTTTTTGTGATGTTTCACAGGATTTAAATACTTAAAACTGAAGTCCACCAATAGCGTTTATTTAAATCACAGTGTAGGGTGATGTTCAGTCTACTAACAGGACACACTGAAAGCTTTAAGTGACCTTTAACCTCTCGAATGCTTGTTTTCGTTCACTGTTTAAGGTCTCATGTGAAAGCTTAACTGTGTTCTGATGCTGGAAACACATCAGTGGGAACATATTAAGCTGAACCGCAGCCCTGTGGTCACATAAACACAGAGAGAGAGAGAGAAAAGCACTTTGAGTTTATGCTTGTGTTGTGGTGTCATGATGAACCGAAGCGTATTGGACTAATTATTTTTCAAAAAATGTTCAAACACTTAAACCTGTTGACCTTACTGCATGGGACAACGGAGGTAAAGTTCACTGCACCAACCAAAGTCACCACATTTGATAATGAACTTATTACATTTGCTCACTTCATATTTTTACTAATTGGTGACGATAAAATACGTTTCCTGTTATTGATACTTGTGTACATAATATTATATTTAATTACGGGCTTGTCCTCTGAGTGTATGTAGGTCTGTTCGAAGTATTAAAGGGATCTTGGGTCAAAGGTAAATTATTTGCCTATAATCATAAAAAATAATCGCGTTTCTGTTGCAAGTAGATATTTGGAAACTGAAGTACAGCAGTATCACCCTTACATAATTATTAGGTGCTCATTAGAAGAAAGCTGCCACGCTGAGAACATTTTATGATAGTGCCCAATTACAGTATTTTTGAATCATCATTATTTTGGAACTTCATGAAAGGTAAGTAAATAACCTGCTTTCACTGACTGCAGTTTTCAGTGGGAATGACTCGTGTTTTCCTGTGTTTTTCCCAATGTTTGTGGTCCAACCTGTCTTCAGATGCACACATGTAGCATGTCCGTTCCCACTCTGCTGCGTAGCACTGACAGCTTCAGCAATACTTCCTGTTTTCATTTGACTGCAAATCCACCAGTGCTTTTTAAATGGAGTGTGCTCATCTATAACACTCTCATAAATGGTACAAAGAAGGCTATAGGCCTGGATGACCACTGTTTGACTGCACTACAAGGCTGCATGCCTGCTTTAACTGAACCAGCAGCCTGAGCAAACACTTAAGGAAACTTTTGGCCTGAGATGAACTCCTGCTATTTTATTTAACTCTTAACTTTCACTGAGTTCTCAACACAGGGAAAAGTAAATGCATATTGCTGGGTTAAGGCCATGTATGTTACAGCAGTCATGCAATCTCTGCTATTTTTATTCTATAACATAATTAATATACTCACATATTCAATTCATACACATTGTTTGATGAAGGATCCACTGTCTTAAATCAAATCATCGATATAGTGAAATTATCATTGTGCTATATATGAATTTTGGAATACAATTATGAATTCTAAGATTATATTTAGCTTTTTCTTGCCTTTCTTGCACAGCTAGGGGCAGCTGTTGGAAGTGATCAACATGACATCCACATGTATTTTTATTTTAGCGATTTACTGATCTTGGTCTGCTTCTATCTCAGCCACAGTTTTATACAGATCACACACTAATCATCTTTGGTGAAAGGGTGAACATGTGTAGTATTACTTCTGTTGACAATGCCCATATTAATTGTAAAATTGTTGATGAATGCAATGATTTTTATTACTAGAATTAGCAAAACCATCTGAGCAGACTGCAGTAAAGAACTATGGAACTACCATTTACAGCTGCTACAATTAATCCAATGCAGTAAAAATAATTGCCTTGTAGTTTGATGATTAATTTAAAGCAGTGTAAAAATGTTAATCATTGGCAAGATTTAGCTTCTCAAGTGTGAACATTGTTTTTTCAGACTGACTTGAATGGCAAAAAATATGAACTTCTGTAGGATCTAGGAAAATTTTTTGGCTGTTTACATTTAACATTTTATAGACTACATTATTAATCAGTTGATCAGAAAAATAATCAACAGTGTAACAGGATGTTCTTGCAGCCCTACCATTTAATGTACCACTGAATTAATTATATTTTAGAAATTTTTCTAATTCATTGAAAACCCCTCATGTTCAAGTTTGAAATTCTCTCTTTTTTTTTTTTTTTTTTTTTTTTTACTACTTCTTGGTTCATTAAACAGGAGTATAGTGTTTCTTTCACAAAGACATAAAGCAACAAGTAATATGAAGCTGTGGGTGTTTCACTCTCACCTTGCTGAATTTCAGGTTGATTAGCAGTTACAGACACAGAATACAGATGCAGACTTACTCTTGTACAAACAACTTGACTTGTATTTATGTGATCTATCAGGCATAAAAATCAAGTAGGTTGTATGAAATCTTCCCCTCTATTGTCTCATTTCTCTCTATTTTTGTAAATGAATGTAAAACATACTCAAATATGTCAGAACATTAAAATGGACCCAATGCAGGGGATTTACCAAGTTTCCTTCTAAGTCAGATATGTGAGACTTGAGGGTGTGCTTGCATTTTTCCCTAATTGGGGCTTATTCTAACACACCTGGAGTACCTGCTTTCACGTTGCCATTTGACCTTTTGTGAATTAAGATGGAAAGGCGAAGTTGGAGCTGGTCAACCCTGTGGAACATCATAGAAAGGGGAGGCTCCATGACTAATTAGTAAATCTCACTTTTCTCTAAGGTAAAAAAATTATTTCCTTTGCAGGGAGGGGGGTGGTTAGTAAATACCCACGTCTACCAAGTTGCAGTAACCTAATAAGTCTCACTGGACTTTAAAGGTGAATATTTCATATTTCACTGATCACTAACAGCTTTTCTGCATGTCTCATACTTGGCTCTCTGTAAGCCATCTTAGATGGGTAAAGGGGAAACATAGACCGTGGGGTCTCTTTCCTGTCACACAATGGCGTGGAAAGGTCAGCACTAATGAAGTCGGGGGAGTGACCCCTAGTATTCAGTGACTTTGCATGGGCCCCCATCCCACCGCTGCAACCATGCCGGTTAATCCCTTTTTGATCCTAATTGATAGGCATTAACATGATCCTTATCCAGGAGCTGTGTTTTGTCTTCCACAGCCCTTCTCTCTGGGTGTCAGTGACACAAAGTGTGAAAGCGTTAAACCAAATGTGAAATTGATATTTTTCGTGTTTGTGTGCTTAAAATCTGGCTGTGTTTCTAAACACTCACACAAAAGTGCTCAATGTTCAGTGTTTGCCTTTGAGGTTCTTAGCAGGACTTAGCACATGACCTCTAGAATCCAACTGTGATGTGAATGGTAGCAGCCCATTTCCAGTTTGTTTTCCTCAGAGTCCTTTTATGTTCATCGCTAAGTGATTACTGCCTTTAACTGTTGACTAATTACCCTCTTTGAAATGTTTGGATTGACTTTAAGTCAGGGCTGCTTTACACCCACTGCAAGGTTTGCAGTTACAGGTGGTGTTCACATTCATGTGGACTTTTCTACATTTTAATTGTACATTATTTTATGTTATTTCTTAAGGTTTATTTTGTTGACGGTCCGGTTTTGTTTCCATTAATTAAATGATTACTCCAAGTTAAGACACAAACAAATCACAGCTGATACTGATAGTTTACTTTATATTGTTTAATGGAGATGACACCTTATTAGTCATTTTAGGCAAAAATGGTAATTATTATTACAAAATATATCAAGGTAATGCAGTAATTGATTTTATCATTAGAGTTTGATCAAAGTATTTCAAAACACCCCTTCATTTTAACATAATGAATCTTTAATTGACAGCATTTAAAGTACTAATTATATGTAGTTTTAATTGTCCTTCCAACCATTTTCAAAGGTTTTTTTTTTTTTTCTTTGTAAATGTTTAATTTAAAATCGGCTGATTGTTAATGTAATAAGTGTTTAGTGTGTGAGGACTGCTTTTAGTCGATGAAGTCTTAAGGGGAAAAGATCTGAGTAAACAGTCAGTCGGTAGCTTTTTAAAGACATGACAGGTAGGTCCCATTTGCCATGTTTATACCTTAGCAGATTCTGTAAATGTGTGTTTTTCCACTACAGTAGTGCTTTTAAATCCTGGATTGTCATATTTTTACCTCCACACTCCATTACAGCAAGGTGTAGAGGCATTTTATTTCTCTCTTACAGTAAAAATATATGTTGTTTCAAAGAGCAAATTAAAGATAACTTGATTAGTGTTTATAGAGCAAATTATACCAAAAAGTCAAAAATTATTCAATTGTAAACCTTTGGATATCTTCTGGCTTTGGGTCTTATATTTATGTTTGACTTTGACGTTCCCCTTTTGCTACTTCAGAGTCAATTTTCTCTGTTTTTTCATTAAATGGTGTTGGGCATTTCCTTAAAATGAAAAATATACTGATATGAAGGCTAGGTACCTTCTCTAAAAGGGCATCACTTACATATTCACATATTAGCTTTGCCCCTGAGCACATTAACTTGTAGTAAATTTAGTGAAAAAAGTCTAAAGGTCAGTCAATTTCCTCACGTATACATGTTTATCACAGAGGTGCAGATTTTCAAGCCTTTAAGGAAAACTATATGCGTGATTTTTTTTTTTCTTGTTACACCCAAACCTGCACAATTAAGATCCAGTTCTTTCATTGTGCTCAGCAGTGTGCAACAGCCCACTTTAGCTGGAAAATGCCAGGTGTCGTGTTGGTTCTTGTTGGTTTCACACAGCGACTCAAGTCCCTCCCTGGAACGCAGTTCTCAGGTCTCCATAGAATTGAGTGTTGTTTCCAGCTTGTTTGTTGCACTGAATAATGAGTACTCTGTAAGGCCTGATGACATAATTTGGAGATTGCTATGGAAAAAGAACTAATTATGGAGCTCAGAAACTACAGATTGGCATTCTGCTCATGTACTTCACTTGACTGGCACCACCTGCCCTCTATATGTCACACTCACTTCACTTATCCCACAGTTGTGAAATCAAGCTGGTGCCTGCCAGTTATATGCAACCCCCAGAAGACACATGCAATAACCCAGTGGTGGGATGGACTTCATGATGCTGTTGTTGTTTAGATTCTCTTTACCAAGAAGCAAACCTCTGAAAGTAAATGTTTTGTGTAGGGCTGCAACTATTATTCTCATTGCAGTGTGATCTGTTGATTATTTTCTCCGTCAGTGAATTAGTTGTTTGGTTTATAAAAGGATGAAAATGTCAGTAAGTCCAAAGATAATCCCTCAGATGTCTTGTTTGGTCCACAGTCCATGGATATTCAGTTTCCTCTGGTTGGGGAAAGACACCAGAAAATATTTAAGGTTAAGTACTTGGGTAAGAAAATTACTCAGATGGTTCGATTTAATCAACAATCAAAGTAATCGGCAATTCATTTAATAGTTGAGAACGGATTCGTTAGTCAAATAACTGTTGCTAAGTGAGAATTTGGAAGAAGATTCAGTATGCAGCAGCCAGAGAAGTCATTTCAGTGTTGCTATCCTCAAGTTGGGAGGGGCAAAGCATTGGAGAAAAATCTGTATATATAGATTTAGGCCAGTAGTTGTGCATGTGTTTCTCTGGACATTGTTTTTCAGGTGTTGTAGCTTGACCCGCTGGCACTTCTGGTTTTTCTGCAGTTGCATCTACTCCAAATGTTTAGGGAATGGACCAACATTTAACATGTACAAGCATATAGGCTACTATTTTAGGATTTTTCTTCAGCTGTGGTTGTGGCTGCACATTTCTTTCCTGCATGTATTTTTCTCCTCTCCACACACCCTGTTTGAAAACCTGCCAAAGTAGATCATGACTGTAATAATACAGCATTCTGACTTCTGTGTAAGAGTGCCTGAGCTTTGTTGTTCTGATAAATTAACTGATTTTCTGAAAGTGTCAGAGGTGTGAATAACAATTAGCTGATAGCTACAGTGTGCAACTGCCTCCCACACATTCAAAGCATTGTTTTACCTTTGTATGAGTCACAAGTGTATTTAACAATAAACTGTCATCTTGAAGCATTCTCAAATCAGCTCCAGAACAGTTGCCCTGATATTTTGTATTCTCTTCGGGTGGACAAGTTTTTTTTTTTCCCTACTGTTTTTTTTTTTTTTTTATTTTTTATTTTTTATTTATCAATAATTGCAAGGCCAGAAAGTACTTTTTTTGAGGAAACAATGAAAACAACATCAGCCTACATTGGTTGTTGTTTGTGTGTGTTAGAGGCTAAAGAAACAGTTTCAAGTGTGCAACATTATTTAACTGAAATAGCTAATATGGCTGACAACTGATTGTTCAAGAAATGTTTATGCAAGAAAAGTTCTGGTTTGAATGCAAGTCAATTCACACAATCACAAGAAGAGCAGCAGCTCCCATGAGTTGACTCCCTCCATATTAGTTTAATAGAAGTGTCTGTGCTACAAGTGACACAGATAAAAAACGGGGATGTTAAAGATGTTACTGCATCACAGCAGGGATCAGAAGAGCATGTTGTCATGTGTATAGTAGATCTGTGAGAATGGATTGAAGCCTACAGTATTTTACACTCTTCTCAGGATATAGTTTTGAAGGATCTCACCTGTCATTCCTATTCTGCTCACGTTAAAGAAGCTTGTTAATCATACAATTTTGGCTACTTAGACATGCATCAGCATTTTACTTGCGTTCCTTCATGTCACTTCTTTTTTGCCGATTAATATCAGAACTTGAAACACAAACAAAGTTTTAAGCCTGGATCTAATTTATTCAGTTGTATAAGAGGATAAAAAGAATGTAGGTAGAAAAGCAGACAGAAAAAGAGGTTGAAAGTTAGGAGCAGTCGAAAATAAAAAGGTAAATGCATTGACACTATGTGGGGAAATATTGCATTAAAACGCTTATTCAACAGGATATCAAGTATTTAAATTATATTGTAATAATTTCTCAGCTGTTAACAAGATGATTTAAATGATATTTTATCTACTGATATCATACTTATATAATTTATTGAAACATTGACTTCCTTTTCTAATACTAAAATACTTAATTTTACAAATTTCATGTCGTGGACTTATCATAAATGTCTTCCTATACTTATACTGCAGTAGATTCTGACTGGTTATGACTCTCATTTTAGATATAGAAACTACTACCCACACAATGTTTTGCTGCCAAGTTCTGAATGTACATTTTTATGAGTTTTTTATGAAATAACTTTTCATAAGCTTGTCTCACATGGCCAGGCTACTCAATCTAACTTTGTTTGTCAGTGCTTCACATTCACCTTTCCTCCTGACAAAACCATTCAGAATCAAGGGCAGCATCACCTTTGCCACTAATGAGGTTGTTTATTTACTAAATTTCCTTGTGGACTTAAACTGTGAGAGAAAAACAGGCCATGCATAGCGGAGTATATAATTAGCATTAGCAAAACAGAGCTCCAAGAGCTCCATAAGATGTACATTTTGTGACATTATAACACCCTGCAGCCCATCTGAAACATTCCAATGTTGAACATTTCAGGTGAGCAAAAAGCTTGTCCAAAAAACAAAGCGATTTTCTATTTTTAATTGGACATCATACTCAGAGGAAAGCTACGATGACTTCATAATTGGTCTCATCCCGTGTGCACTTTTAAGGCTATTATTTAAAATGTGTAGACAAATGCTTCTTAAAATTAATCTTGTGTTTTCTTCAAGCACAGGCGATTATGTCAGATAATCAGTGTTTTTGACAGCAAAGTGACTGTTAAATTTAACCATAATGCCTTCGGAAACAGATTTGATTATCCACATGTTGGGATGCGACTTACACAGCACATAAATGCAACACAAGAAACAGACAATGGAAAAATTAATAAACAAATACTTAATGAACAATGTCAGAATGGCTGGTAACAAGCAGCATTTATCAGCTTGTTTCAGCATGAACAGAGGTCTGATAATCAGCAGTAGGATTTTTTTTTTTTTTTTTTTAGAAATGTTAGTGCCTATTAGGCTTAACTATCTGTACCCAAACCACAGCTGCACACATAAAAATATGGCAACTTCATCAATATATGAAAATGGCAGTAACCATTCAAAACAGCCTGTCAAAGCACTGACAATGTGCTTTGATGAGAGGACCAATCCCAAGTTTCATCTAACTAATGTGATCAACATGGTCTATACTGTGTGTAGTTCCAAACAGGCTACTGCTCACAGGCAGTAGACCAAATATGATGCACCTGTGCAACACAATGCTAACTTGCTTCATAGTAAAAACCCTTTTTGCTTTGTTAGTGGTGGTTATGTCTTACATTTTTTTGTTCTGAATCTATAAATTATTCCATATTTTTGTGCTTGTCCTCCTCTTCCCATCATAAGTCTCTCCACGTGGTCCACTGGTAGACATCCTGGATTTGTGTAAACTAATGGAAGAGCCCCTGGGTGTTGAGAGTTTGCAGTAATGATGATGTATGTGTGGCATGGTTGAAGGTGCATTGTCTATTTGGTGAACAGCAGAATTCTATTTTTGCTTAAATCCGCCAATGATTTGCCTGTGTGCTCATCAGAGCCCATGCACACTGCTTTATTTGCTGATGTAGATTGGCTTCCAATCTCTGCGTAAATGTGTGAGGCTTTACTGTATGTTTGCTTATCTGTCCAGCCATCCCATCTATTCAAACAGCGTTCCTTTCATTTAAGGCTGTGTGCTGGCTGGGTTTTTTTTTTTTCCCTGGGACCTTTTCTGTTATTTTGGGACCAGATGGCGAGGGGCACGGAAGCACCTCTTTTGTCCGGGCGCCCCTGTGAAAAGAGGCTGTCCTCCTTAATGTAATCAGCGGCACCGGAAGGGTCCATTTTGGGCTGTGAAAGAAGACAATTGGGTCTGGACACGTCTCGATTACAGAAATGCAGAGTTCATCTTCCGACCCTGCCCCCTTTGACCAAGGCCCTGGCATGGAGGATCCTCATCTTTGATCAGTGGAGGGTGGAGGTACTGATCCGACCTCACAAGGGCCAAAGGCCACCCCCCTGCCCTGTTTACCGTGCACTTGGCTGCTGTTGACACCTCCTTCCGGAAGGATCCAGGGGATGGTGGGGTGGTGTGGGCAAGGGGAGGGATACCATGACCTGTCTAGACACTGTTCCTTGTTGCCCCGGTGTTGCCAAGGGGATATTATGAACTTTGACCTCAAATGTAGTTGGTTAGAAGCCACTCTGGTCATCCAAGGAAGATTTTTTTTTTCTTTTAATTTTCAGGGCTGGGGGTGGGGAAACAAGGCGGGATATGGCTGTAACCCACATAATACACAATCTACTTGAAGGGACCAAGAGCATGACAATGTTGGCAAAACTTATTTTATTAATTTAATAATTTTGTGGCATAAGGTAAGAAAAGGATAACTAGATAGTTGCTCTAAATATATCATAGCATTGCTGACTAATGTTTTTTCTTCTGACTTTGACTCTATGTTACAATTTTTTTTTTTTTGCTTGTAAACTTTATTTCATCTTCGATCATAATGACACTCATAGAAGGACTAGTTTGGCTTTTAATGTCTGACATATTCTCACTTAAATTCTGTTGGTTTTTTTTGTTTTGTTTTTTAAATTGGAAATCTTTTTGGATGCACCTTTTCCTCATTTGCAGTAAGTAATGTTCCTGTTTCACATTTGTTTAATCTGGTAATATATATATATATATATATATATATATATATATATATATATATATATATATATATATATATATATATATATATAATTTGAAAACTCTGGGGAAAATTGTTACTTAGAGTATGCTGTATTATATAGTATGCTATGTTTCATTGTTTCAGGTTTTTTGGATTTTGTGCAGTTTATTAATTTTAAGCTTATCGGCACATATAGCCTACTTATACAAGAGAGAATATTTAGTAAAGTCATGATATAAAAATATTCTGAATATTTGAAATAGAGACCTTAAAGTGCATTGCAACAAATAATCCTGCTAATCCAAGTCTATTTGAAACCAGCAAACCAACACTGCGACATTCAGTGTCAAGGATTACTGAGTGTTTTGGCCTTAAACATGCGATTAGTGACTTTTTTTGTGCTGCCTTACATATTTTTAGAGAAATGAATAGATTTTTTTTCAGCAGACATCATGATAATGTCCATATTTGCTTTTAAATTAGAATATGTGATTAGTATTTTTATCCGCAATAGGATATTGTGTTCGCCATGTACGTAGTGAGACGTTTATTTTGTTCATATTTCTCGAGTCACATCATTACCAGCACTTAGTCACCCCCACTGTTGGCCTGAACCACAACAGAGCCTACTATGCGAATTGGCTTTGATGTTGAGGCTGTTCCTCAGGAGAGGGTGTAGTGAATCCACCATCATGGCCGCCACTACCAACAACGCCCTCTCGCCTGCCACTCAGGAACAGTTAAAATGGCAGCATGCAGCAAAATGAGTGAGTGGGAGAAAGAGACGCCCACTACTGTGAGCTAAGACACGGTCGACTGAGCCGTAGCTCGCCTTGTACGCCAACTCAAACTGATCTGATTATTTTTTGTGTTTGGCCGTCCGAGAGCGATGTAAAATCTGGAGAGGTCTAGACAGGTAGATAGTACTGAAATCAGTCAAGGGTTAGCTTTTGTCAACGATTTCTCCTTGTTTTACAAAAATCAGCTGCTGGCGTTAGTGCTCGATATTCATTCAACAATTTTCTATGATAGAAAAACAAATGAGAATGCATAACCTTTTTCAGAATGTTGGAGTTGCACAAAATGGAGCCAGGGCGGAAACCATCGCTCCACTGCTATAGAATTGCAGACATAATTAAACACAAATATACACAATCAAACTAACTATACTTTTTGGGCTTTGGTATCATCATTTCTACATTGTAATAGATAGTACAAACATCTTTTTAATTGTTTACTTAGGTCGCTGGTGGCCAGCCATTTAATTCTACAGATTACCGGTTGCAGTTTGGCACAAAGGAAACGCACACTTTTTGATTATCACACAATTTTATACTCAGTTACTTTTATGATTTAAAAACTAACTGTATTTTCATAAACTGTACAGAAATCGTAGTAATGTGCCATAAGGTTGTCAATGTTGGCCACAGCATCATTTGTATTCGGAGGCGGTACAGTAGGCTACAGTATTTCTGTAACTGTATTCATTTTTAATGTAAGAAGAACAAAGTGCTGTGATCAGTGATCATTGAAACCCTTTGCTCTCGGATCTTAATGTGTCATCTACTAACCAATATCAATTAAAGGCTCTGCACTACACCAAACCAGCCCTCTGCCAGTGAACCAGAAACCCCCTCAAAATGGCTCATAGTGTGCAGATGTATGTCCAGCTTGAGTTAACCATCTTAAATTAAGTATCACACCTCATCATTTTAAACCTTTGCAGGGCTGGCTGCCACTTTATAACATCTCTATTGCAAGGCATTCCCCATCCATGCTGCAGTGTGGAGAATTTTAAGGTAAATGTCCAAATCTTCTATTTTTAGGTCTTCCTACTCAGCCTGGATGACATTTTATTATTGGTTCTTGGTGTGAATATCTTTTTTTTTCCGCCTTCCTTGCAGTGCAGAGAGCTGGTGGTGGACTAGGAGGAAGATGTCATGCTAAGGATGGGTTTTGGTGATGATGTTGCTTCTGTTGATGCAGCATCGAGCTCTCACTTTGTGCCTCTGTCAGCCATGATGCGTAACCACAGAGTGAGTGACAGGCCAGTCTCCAGGGACAACAGGGGGCCTGAGGTGAGTCAGATGTATCCTTGACCCTGTCTAGCTGTGTGTCAACAAGCAACACAAACACAGTAAAAAAAAAAAAACTCTAGAAATGGCATGAGTGTACATTGTACATCTTAATTTAGTATGTAGAGAGAGAAACTAGAAAATATAAGAAACATCTTTTGTAGAAACACTAAAAAACATCAACCCAAAATGAATCTTTTTGTTCAAGAGAGCCCATAGACTCCCTTAACTTATGAATTATGAACTCATAATGTACCATCACATTCCAACTCATACCTTTGATACTTTTTCTTGCATGTTCTCCAGAGTCGTGAATTTGTTACCCTAAGCTCCTTGTTATTGTTACAAACTTGTCTACCTTTAACTCAGTAGAGATTTTGGTTGATCATTAACAGTGTTTAGCTCAGTGTATGACAAATGCAGCAAAAATATGCAATAAAACCCTAAAACTTTTGAAAAAAAAAAAAAAAAAGATGGTGGTGAGAGAGAGATTTTTTACTCATTGTATGCAATCAGAACTTGTGTTTTAAAAACTTATTATGAAAGTTTTGTTTTTCAGCCTAAACTTATCTTTGTAAACTTTTAGTCATGCTTACCATTGTATGATGGAAGGCATACATGGAAAAAAACAACAGTTGAAATTCTACATATAATGTACAGTATGGTGAAGCAGCCACAAAACTACAAGTGCTCATCTGGACGAATAATGTTATTATCTGAAAAGCATGCACGTGATCCTGTGTCCAAAGCATTAGGGAATGTAAAATACATGTAAAGATTTTTTTTTTGCTAAAAGATGAAGCTCAAAATCTTTCCAAACCAAAGTAGAGTTTAATATAAAACTTATTTATGTATTGAGAAATGATGTAAAAAAAAAAAAAAAAAAAAAAGTATAAAATTAACAAACCATGACAGAATGTTGTGGGTCAAAATTAATAAAATCTGCTTTGTGTTGAGTGAAGGATACCTCTAACAAAAGAAGTTTGTGTTCGTTTTCAGAGTTCAGAGAGAACTTTTTCTTGGTTAGTTTTTCTGACCCAAATTGCAGTTTAACATAAAATTTATTTATGGAAGAATTCATTTTTATTCGTTGTGTAATTCATACATGGGAAAGAACATGTAAGAATGTCACACAATAGCACAAACTATAGTCTTAATGTAATATGCTCATTTTCAATGCAATTTCAAGATTCAAGATTTTTATTTGTTACATGTGGATGTACAGGTACACTCAGCAAAATGAAATAGCAACAAGCGCCCCTGTGCAAACTGTGCTTGACGTAGAAATAGTTTGGATATGACAGTTAGTCTTAATAATAGTGTATGACTGAAGGTGTTAAAAGCATTGGAGTTTTATTGTTCTGCACAAAAAATGCAAGCACTTAATAATTCTGGCTTTTCAAATGTGAGAATTAACTATATTTAGATATTTTGATGATCATATCTTACAAGAAATTTTCAAGGCCTCCCCTTACGAGCTCAGAGATGCTGTTTCCATATTTTCTTACATTTTAAAAACCACAAGAAATTTTGAAAGTATTAACATTTTCAGTCATACATAAATATAATTAACTAAATACGACACATTTTCAAAGGCTAAAATTAACAAAAATTGCTGTGTGTTCAGTTTCCAAAAACTTTTTGTTAGTTTTCAAGGTTCAGTGAAGGCTTTTTATTCCATTTGTTTGACTCAGTTTTTAATAAAACTTGTGGTTTGTCTTGTATCAGTGAATGTGTGCAACATTATACTAATGAGTTGAACTGAATGTGACCGTCATCTTTATTCCTTCATAGTAAACACTGAAATGTCTCCTGTAGTGTCGTGTCATTATTCATTTATTTTTAAATCCATGATTTAGCCTGTGCGTTGACGCCTCACTTTATGAATAACTCTGAGTCCAACTGAACACAAGCTTAGCGCTACATGGGAAAAAGTACATGCATGTTTTTCCTGAATTTCGTTAAGCAAACAAAGAGAATCCTTATTGAAAAGTTTTGCATCTTTTTTCAAGGGTCACTCAAACACAGTGTGTGAAATGAGAGTTGCCTGGGTGTGACTTTTCCAGAAAGCATCCGCTTGCTATTGTCTGACTAGTCAACTTCTGCAGGCCCCAGTGCCCTGACTTCCATACATGAGAGATCAAGGGTTACCAAGGTGCTTTTGAGAAGAAGGGCTCAATGCGAGAGGGGACAAACCAGTTCACAAAATACTCATTTCCTTTGCATGTTAGGTGCCCTAGTGGGGTTTCAGACAGGGTCACTGACACAGCCACTGGGGTTGGGCTTTTTTCCATCCTTGTTCTTAATGAAAACTGTTGCTTGCCTTTTCAGTGGCTTGCGACTGCTAGCTGCTCCCTGTACAGTATGGAGCTTGATAATGTGCAGTGTTTGGCCAAAAGAAAGTTTGTTCAGACTCTGGCTGTTTATCCGGTCCCAGACAGGGCCACCTCATGTAGAAAAGGTAAAAGTAGTTCTGTCCACCTCTCATTCTTGCCAGAAAGTTCAGTCACTGAGCCACGGCATTAACTTGTATTCTAACAAGATTAAAATATATTCGTCCTGGGGATTAGCATAGTTAGGTGTCCTTTTGCCTCTTTTTTCCTGCACTGGTGCGATGACAGTGGGCTTTGATCTGTGTTGCAAGGCAAGAGTCCTGGCTTGGACCTAGCCATTCGAGTGCCAAGTGTGAAATTGGCCTGATGTCATCCCCATTCTTCACCTTTTACATCTTTCACCACTTTAATTATGTTTCCGCCACAAAGCCCAGGCACCTCTGAGCAGATTCCACTCTGGCCGTAGGAAGCATTTAGAAACTGTGGGTAAATGACACAGTAGGGGAGGGGGAGGATGGTAAGAGAGGTCATAGCAGGATGGGGGCCCTTTTGTGTTTAGAGGTAGACATTGATACTTCCCTGATGTATCCTCTGCACACTTCCATTTTACAGCATGAGAACTTTCTGAAATCGTCAGCGCTGCCTAAATGACAGCTCCTGAAAATGGCTCTCATATTCAGCATTTTTATCATTTTTGCACCAAGAGATACTTATTTGGCATTGTTTTCCAGTAACCACTGATTCACGGCATCGTAAACTGGAGAATGATGGAGTAAACATCAAGGAAGACTTTCTGTTGTGTAAAGAAGTTTAGAGTTCTGAACAAGGATCTCTTCACCTGAATCTCACTTCCCGAGATGAGACAAATTATTCTTAGGTAAAACCTCTCCTGTTCCATGAGAATATGCACATGCAGCGTACAGCTTTACCTATTGTTCATGCATTGGTGTCCCAATCTGAACTTCTGGGAGCTTCTCTGCCAGTGAATATTTTGATCAAGGTTCCTATTGATGCACTGAATGAAGGACCAAAACAACAGGGGTATGCGCGCTCCTCGGATGTGCGAGGAGGGACAAAAATGAATGAAGTGTGTTGGTGTGTGCAGGGATGTGTGCGTGCCAAGCAAGAATAAAATAAAACCCGAGTGATAGTAAGATGTGTGTGTGTGTGTGTGTGTGTGTGTGTGTGTGTGTGTGTGTGAAGGAGAGGGAGAAAAGGGGAAGAGAGAGAGAGATCGAGTTAGCGAGTGAGAAAGCTCTGTGTGGAGAATGGGTTACTGAGGGGTGGGAGGGGGGAAACCAGCCACCTGCAGCCATGACAGGCTTTGACCTTCATTGCTCTCTCTCTCTTTCTGTCTCTCTCTTTCTCATCCCCCCTCCCTCCCTCCCTCCTTCTCTCACTCTCTCCTTTCGACTCCCATTTCTGCCTTGTGATAGAAGCACAGGGCTTCTTTTCAGAAGCGGCGAGGAAGACTGACCGTCTTGAAGACAGTGCTGGGAGCAGCCCCGATCTGCTCTAATGCTAGTCACTGGCCGTTAGACATGGCGTTCAAAGACTAGTGGTGCAAGTATGGAAATGAAGATAAGGCATTGTTGAGGAAACATGCCTGGGAATTGTTCAAGGCTTTCCCTTGCATAATGTTTGGATGCTTTTGCACATGTTTTAATCTCAAAACCCATGAATCTGATCCTCCATGAATCTGATCCTGAACCCATAGAATAAATGAGTGGGTGTTTGCATGGAAAAGGATTGTCATGCTATGCAAATTAACAATGTTTGTCATTACATTTGTGAATATTTGACATTTGGCAGCATTTATTTAAACTGTTCAATGAATTTAAAATCATTGCATGTTGTTTTTTTTTTCCAAATAGTAATAGCTTTTGGATTTTTCTGTGACTTAAAATGCCAGCAGCAGCTAATACTGCAAGAGGTAAATATATTTGTACTGTTTGCTTCATATAAAGATGGTAGAGACTTGTTTGTGTATAATCTTCAAGGTTTATTTACTCTTCTTTTGCAGTTTTCAGGAGGCAGTTAATTACACAATTAATACATGATACAAATTATGTACATTTATACCAAAGAATACTCCCAACATAAAATAAAAAATAGCATTGTATTCTACAACTCTGTGTTGTAATTTCATTTAAACATGTTCATATATAGATAGATATACGCTGATGAGTAAATTCATAATGTCGTACCAGCAGTTTTCATAAAGGCATTAAACTTGAATAGTCTGCATTTGAAGTAATACTGCTTCTCTGATTCGGCACAGTTCTGTTTCATAAAAAGTTCACACTTGAACTTTAAGGCAAAGTGTGTTTCTGTTTGGTGGATTTTAATTCACACACACTTTTTGCAGATACACAACAAAACACTTTGAAAGGCAAAAAGTCCACAATTTGGTATGGATACAGTCTAAAACTTAGCTCGATCACACTTTCGTCGATAAAGACCAAAGTTTATAAACACAGTTATTTGCCCAAGTACAACAAATTGCAGCTTTCATGCAAAGGCCCCATAAACTATTTTCATTCACAAAAAAAGAAAAACAAAAGAAGTTATTGCAAGATAAACAAGCAGTGTAAACACCTCAGATATCTACTCTAAAGCAACACTGGTCATTGGATAGATTTTTTTTCTCAATATAATCTATATAAATACACATATGAAGTCCTTTCAACAACGATAAGAGATTTCCAACATTTGTAATACAGTCACTGACGGATTTGCGTTCTTTTTATGATATATGGATATGTAATAAAAAAAATGTATATAGAGAAAGATTTAACAAGAACATCCAATAACCTGCATTTATAGTCTATACTCAATAGTGCGTAAAATGGTTGTCATCATTGTCTTTATGCTACAGAGTTGTTTCTGTGACTTTAAAGGCAGCTTTATAGCCTTCAGTTCATTTAGCTACAAAAAATGATTTATATTGCTATCTTCAAAACTATAATAGCTGCACTGATGCATTGGTATAACGAAGGAAATACGCACATGATATTCGTTTAAAGGCTATGAGACGACCACAGACATAGAAGCAAGGCCTAACTTAGCATTTAAGTTAAGTGGCGTGTTAGGAAAAAAAAATCGCTACCTCTCTCAGTCACGTAGGCCTGTACAGAATTAGAAACTTTTCCTGTTTTTTTTTTTTTTTTTTTCCTTGTTTTAAAAAAATCCGTATCAAAATTCATGTTGTGCCCAATTAGGTCTGCAACTGACAATCAAAACACCTTCCTCTGCCCATTTTACACCAAACACAACCAAGGAAACCAACAAGCATGGAAATAAAAATCGTGTTAGCATTTATTTAAATTCACAGTAGCCTGGATGCAGCAGAAAAATACTCTTTGGACTTAGGTTTGCTCACTTCACTGACAGATCTAAATGTCCAGTGCCAGTTGTATGTAAAATGACAATCATGGGTATAGCAGTAGGCCTATAAAATGAAGTATGTAAGCATTTGTACCTCCTGGGGTGGGATATGGGGGGTGGGGGGGCGAGAACGACAAACAATGAAAACATACCTTTATACAACATCTTTTATAGACGTGATATTGCAGAAATATCTCTCTCTATTATTTTTTAAAACAATTTATGCTGGTATACTCTATACACTGGCCCTTTATTCGATGAAATTATTGCATTGTAGGCTTGATTAAACCTCCCACATAACGAAAAATCACTATAATATTCCTATAGGAACCTATAGAGAAATATTCCTGCAGGGACTCGTGGTGCAATAACCTCCTAGTCCCTATTTTTGTAGGATTTTCTATGGAGGACCTGTGGTTTCTGTGGGTCAGCAGTGAGTAATAGTATTAATACTTTGTGGTATTTTTTTCTGACGTGGTTTCATTAAATATTCCTGTAGGTAAAAGATTTGCTGTGATATCTCTATAAAAATCTGTGATAGGATTACTATAGGAGCTTTTTCGTCTGGAGGCTGCTGTTTACATCTCTGGAAATCAATCGCTGTCTGATTTTTCGTCCTTCGACGTGACGGTGGCGTGATTGTACAGTCCCTGTGCCATCAGGTGCAAGGCCAGAGAGTTTTTAGTGCCGCTGGCCTTCTTGATTTTGGCCCTCTTGTTCTGAAACCAGATCTTGATCTGGGACTCGTTCAGGCCCAGTTCCTGTGCCAGGTTCTGCCGCCTCTGCTCGGTCAGATACCGATTTGTCTGAAACTCCGATTTTAGTCTTTGCAGCTGTTCTGCTGTGAAGGCCGTCCGTGGTCGCTTGTCCTCTTTGCTGGTCGATTTCTTCTTTGGTTTGCGTGATCTGGGCCCTGGAGTGTAGGGGATTGGGGGTTAGGGGTCACAGACACATATACATTGATCTGTCAATATCAAATCATCATAATCATCAGCCTAAAATATTAAAATATGCACTTTAACAGCAGCTTTATAAACAAAAACAGATTCATCTGAGAGATTTATACTCTAAAAACAATCTGTGGTTATTAGGATGAATAGTTTCCTACTTTGCATAAAGTATCGAGCCCACAGAGTTATCCAAAATAGATGCGTAAAGCTTTTGTAGAAGAAAAAGTAGCTTTTTTAGAACTTACTTTAACCTTCGCCATTAAAACAGAAAAAATATTAAATGTAAATTAACTGCCGAAAAAAAGCTGTTGTCACTTTATAGTAAGCGTTTGGGTGCAAAGAATTAATTAAAAAAAAAAAATAACGCTTTTCTAGGGCCCCAAAGTATTATAGGCCAAACTGTAAAAAAGGAGGAGGAGGAATGATTGAAAATGTTGACACATTGACTGAAGAAAACAACCGAGAAGCAGCAAAAACCTCCCCTCCCTCCCTGTATTTCTCACGCACACACACACACACACACACACACACACAAATATACACATGCATCACACTGACACTGTGAAGTAATAAGGAATTATGAACCAACAAGTACAACACTGGAAAAAAACAGCACTCTTTATCCATTTTAGTGCCAAAGAGTTGAACTAAGGATACATTTCAATGCAGCTACTTTACATTCTTGTTTTTGTGGCCCACTTCAAATACTCACTGAGCAAACGTGAAGTGAATTTGAGCAGAAGCTACACATTCATTTTCCAGCCGGATACAGGCCTGTATTTGGTGGAGTTTTAGCTCAAGTGTTGGGCTTCCCCCTCCAAACACTGTCCCATCAGTGGAAAAATATAAACAAAACCACATCATATAGGCCGAGGCTTTTACTGATGAAGCTTTGGCTTATGTGTGTGTGTGTAAGTGTGTGTGTGTGTGTAAGTGTGTGTGTACGTGTATGTGTGTGTATGTGTGTGTGTGTGTGTGTGTGTTTTTCCCATGCAGCCCATATAAAAACTGTGCAGCTCTACAACTCGTAGTAGTCTCCTACGCCACTCCATACTGCGTTACATAATGCACTAGAACAAGTTGTACTCCACTTTAGATATGGACCAAGAAAAATACAGAACCTAAATATACACCTGCTGTCATGTGAAAAGTTGTATTTTCTCCTAGAGACATAAATAGGGTAATAATAACAAAAAGTCTCATCAGATGTATCACTACTACCACAACATATACAGGCAAGTGTCCATTATGAAAACAAACTAATTTAATTCATCCTAAACTAAACTCCCATGCTCGTTTTTAAGTAGCAAGTTTGCAACGTGCATTAAATTATTTAGATTTGCAGATTCTCTTAAAACGTGCAACCTGATCTACACGCGATGATGTAGCCCAGTATTATCATATTCATAACCCGAGGAAATATACGAGAGCACTGCCTGTATTTCTAAAAATCAGACTGAATTTTTTTAAAAATGTGGGTCATATTTACCAACAAATAAAAATTCACTTATTTTATTTTATTTGGCTGATATATTTTTATTTCTCATTTTGATTTTTTTTTCAAGTGGCATATCCTTATAAATATATAATAAAAAAGTCACATTTCATTGCCTTTTTTTTTTTTTTTTTAAATGTGTGTTGTTTATTTTTTTTTATTACATCCTGCAAAGATGTAAAGCTAATCCTGTTTGCTACTGTTTCTGTGTTGCATTCAGTGGGTTTTGTAATTGTCATTTCTCAGTGTGATATGTGATGGATGCATGTGTCGTATTTGCTCCACTCGCACTTTGCGCAGCTCAGCACTGCTTTCGCTCTACTCCGGAGAAGTCGGTCAAGGCATCCGGGGTCAGTGTTACAGGGTATTTCAGGTTACAAGAATACGTATAGTAAAGAAAAAAAAAGAAAAAAAAAAAAACAAGATGCATGCACGGTGTTGACCAACCTGAAGAAGGCCTGTCCGAGTAGCGGGTGCAGTAGACCCAGGCTGGCCACAGCATGGGCTTAGACACGGCTTGGTTTGAGCTGGCTTGGGAACTGTCTGAGTCTGAGCTTAGGCACTGGTCTCCGTTCTCCCCGCGGGATTTCAGGGGCTCCTCGGCGGGTATAGCCTGCTTCTTGGCCCCGGTAACGGTGTGCGGAGTGGACGTCCCCTCCGCCGGCACCGTGCTCCCCACCGGCTCGGTCTGAGGGGCCGCCGGGCTGCTGTGGCTCTCCCGCGATGCCAAGCTGTTCTCTTCGCGGTTTGCGCCCCCGTCCTTTTTCCGGCCGAAATCCGGCCGCAGGATGTTATCGATGAAGAAATTGGTGACCCGGTGTGGGATCTGCAGGTTCCCCGGCGCCTGTAACAGCGGAAGGATGGCTCTATTTGATTCATCCGCCGATTCCTGCCGCTCCACCACGTCTCTGTTGCCGTGATCATTTTCTTCCATACTGATTCACTTTCCCCCGCTTTTACGCTCTTTTAACCCCTTTATCGCTCTCGCGGCTGCAATAAAAAATCGCAAGGAACTTCGAGGAAATTAAACTGCAGAAAAAAAAACTGCACGCGTAAAAATAAATAAAAAAAAATAGAACTCAAATAAGAGTGAGTGCCTTGGACACCATGCAAAGCCTTGCGGTAGTGTCCTCTGAGAAAAGCATACTTTTGGACATATATCCCCTCAATGTCGGGTTATAGCTGATATCATAGACCTAAAACATTTGCCATTTGCGCACCGTCCAATTTAATGTTATCCGATTTCAGTGTATTCAGTATTGGCTACACCTAAACTAAACTAAGGGTAAATAAAGAGGCTCCTAAACTGATGCTCTAATACTCTCACTCTGGAGTTTTGTTCTTATTTTCAATACGAGCCCCCCGAGTGACGTTTTCCCACCGTCCTCCCAGACACGTGCCTTGGACCAATAGGATGGGAGGAACCATGCCACGTGACGTGGACTCCAAAGCAGTCCACAAACGCCCATCTTCGCCTTAGTAAAGGGAAAGAGTCCTGGACTCACAGAGAAGAAGCCTAATTTAAATCCAGTGCATGCTCCCACATACTCCACATAATTCATCTGTGTTTATCAACCTGTAACTTAATTTTTTGAGCGAGTTTTTAGTTTGGAAAGGAAAGCACGAATCCCTCAAGAGTGTAAGTGTTCATTAAAACAATAGCTGATTGAAGCATTATTTGTCAAAGTGGGTTGCGGGGACCCCCGGGGTTCCTTGTTTGCAGGGCAGGGAGGGATTCCCAACAAAAAGAGAAATAGGCTATCACTGTATTTTTTTGCACTATAAGAAAGAGAAATAAGATATTTATACAGAAATTTCATTCCAATTAACACAGCTTTTAAGTAACTGCAGTTTTCAACTCAATTTTACTAAAAAAAACAAACAAACTATCTTCTGTTAATAGTGTGTGAATGAGACAAAATATTAATCAAATGAGTTTAAAATGGCTTAAGTGAATCTGTTTTGGGGGTTTTTAACATGGAAATCAGGCCTCATTGCAGCAAAATATAGCTAAAAAAAATACTCAACTGACAGTGTTGAAACGACAATGAATTTATTGCAGTTTGTTGGAAATATTCCACAATATTATGTAAAGTAAAGCTTCTAACACCTGTAAGGTCAAATAGACTCAGAGTAACTTAAAAACACTTTGTCCTGGCCAAGGTTAAATGCGCAAAGCAGAATTACAGGGTGTGTAGGCTACATACTCACATTTTAAGAAAAAACTAAGTGTATTTGCTCAAATTTTAATCCAAATCTATGTGTTTGTATCTAATCTACAGCAGGATGTTGTTGGTTATATCATGAAAATGAAGCCTTCTGATTCGTGTCCACATTTGTCCACTGTGCCATGTCGCTCGGTCGCCTCATACTTGGCAAACAAAATGCAGCAAAACATGAATTTTGACAGCCCCAAAAGTGTTTCCCGTCTGATTTCCAAAGCGCAGGGATGCGTGTTAAGTATTTTTTGATGTTCTCATGTTCGCCTGTCGTGACGCTGCGGTCGACCCAGAACTGGGTCCATATCCCTTTAAAAGGAATCAGTGATGCAAACAAACTGTTTTGTGCACGGTGCTCGGATACTGAGTCGCGCCAAAGACAAAACTTTGAGTAACTTTGGTGACCAGCGTTAAGTTTGTCTTTCTCCTCCCAGGACGCCACGGGGCAGCAGGGATGGATGAGCCGGTTCTGCGCCGGCGTTTGAAACTGGCTGCGCGTAAAAGGACGGAGCACCGAGGAGGACCAGGAGCAGCAGGACCGACAGTGAGTGAGCAGCGTTTGCACAATTCAGTTACAAAGTCAGCTGCTTTTCTTTGCTACTATTAACACGGATTTCCATGTGGTTTGTAGTTAGGTGGAGTAACTTAGATTCAGGAGAAACTTAGTCAAAAGCGCGTAATTCTGTCTAATGTTATTATTGTCTATACTTTCCATTATCATAAACATGGGCCAGTCACTTTTATATAAGTTTTCCATTTTAACTTCTTTTTGTAAGCAATGGAATCTGGGTTTGTGGCAACACTCTGCTTCCTCAAATCTGTTGTTTTCATTTGTATTTGTGTCACGTAAAAACCCTGTAATTTAAGATGGAGTTTAAGTCAGCTATTGTCCTGCGGGAAACAACCAATCCTTGACTTTTCACTTGGAAAATACAGGCCTCTGCAAATTGCAACACAATTATGGCCAGGTCTAAAATATTTGTTTGGGGTTAATCTGGAGTTTGTGCTTAAACGCGTCTCGACAGCTTGCATCCAAACATATTCACATAAAGCCACTTCTCAAGCTTATAACGCACCTTGGAATATAATTAAAAGTGATTTTCTTTTTTTTCCAATACGGGTAGATTTCAGCATTCTCCTTGTGCATGTACCTGAATATCACCCAGTGCTGCCTCCTTCACATGTGCCCATCATAAAGGGCCCATCCAAGCTCTCACATCGGCTTCTGAAGTGAAAGTTGGGAGTGAAAGATGTAATTAGACAGGCCACTCTCATGCTGCGATTGTTTCTCACTTGTGAGGGGAAGCGCAGATTAATGTTGAGCGCTAAATAAGCAGCAGACAATGGAGGCACAGACAGGCCGCTACCGCCTGGGCTTGGCCTCTAACCCCACAGCAAAACAGGGATGTCTGGAGGAAATGACACCATCTCAAGCTCTGAATTATAATCAGAGCACATGTGCACTGCAAAAACCATACATTTCAATAAGCCGTAGTCTGCTGCAGAGCCCCCACATGGCATGCTTTTCATCATAAAACATAAGGAATTTCTTAGATTTCTTGGTAAATTGCAAGATTCTGCAAGATTTTAAACCAGAATTTCTAAAAGTGACAGCGAATGGAGTTTTTTTTTTTCCTTTGGCGCACGCACTCTGAAAAATAAAATATCTGCAAGACATGTAAACAGTAATCGTCCTCTGAAGCAGCATTTACAAGAGAAAACAAGCTTTTGGGACTTGAAATATGTGCTTTATGCAGTGTCGTCCTTACAAGCACATAATCCCACTATTGTGGACTGTTGGTTCAATATTGTCAGATCAGTCTGACTTGTTTTTGGTCTCTGATGAAAGGAGAAGATGTTCTGTTTTAGGTGAAAACACGTCATCCTAATAGTGACTATTTCTACTTTTACTTAGTGGATTTATGCGGTTCGATGCGTATAAAGTGAGTTTATGGTTTATATTTATGGTGGTAATTTAAAATACCTGCTGGGACAGTTACATTATTCTGCAGCATTCAGTTGGTTTTGGCTATGGTATGTTTTTGTTTTCTTTTTTTAATTTTTAAATTTTTTTTCTACCAAGTGTATTCAGGCTTTATAGATTCATATAAAGCTGTTAGAAAGTCAATGAGGCAGTCTTAGCATTATTTGGGTTGTTTTGCATGCTTGCTTTGTAGACCATTGTCTTGCTCTGTATCGGCTGATGGGTTGTTTTAGATTGGGAAGCTCCTCATTATTCGGCTTTGGGTGTTTTTTTTTATTTTGCTTGAAAATATATGTATATTCTCATAATTTCACAATAGAAGCTGTTATAATCGGATAATTGTAACCCATTTTTTCTCTGCATAAGTCTAGGCCTTTGCCTCTCTGTCGCTGTCAACTAAGCATGAGGTTTATTTCTCTTTTTTTAATATTTTACGTGCATGCGCATAGTGCAAAAGCCACATTTGACTGTATTTCAGACTAATTTTTTTTGTTAAGTAGACTTTGAACGTGTGCATGCATATCCTACTGCTCAAACAATCACATATGGATATTTTTCCCAAATGCAACCATTGATATTCGGATATTTCCAAACCTAGAAGCCTGAGCATTCATTAAAAATGAGCAGTTTATATATGAACATGTTTGCTATATTTTTCTAAACATGACTTGCACATAACAGCCGGCAGTACCACGTCAGACCTCGTGCTATGAAGTTTTTATACCAACATAAGACCACCTCATGTCTATTAAAGCACGTTAGATGTACTGTTTTTTTTGCAGTATACGTGGAAACATATAATGGCAAGATAACATTATTATTTACATGAATTTATTGCGCTCTTGTTTGTGGAAGCAGGAAATATTGATTATCTTCCATGTCACATCTGTCAGGTTTGACTAAATAAATAAATCCCTCATCTTTAGTCAGTTTTTTTTTTTTTGTTTTGTTTTGTTTTGTTTTTTATCTTGTTTGGTTCAAAAAGCATTGGAGCGTCTCTTTATGTCGTGCAGGGAAGGGTTAATATATCCTGTTTTTGGAGGAAAAAAAACTGGTAGCGCACTGTTTGAATGATTTTGCATCCATGCAGCTTAGAAATCTAGCAACTCAGTCTATTTCATTTTCACTTATAGCTCTATACCCCCAACCCCACCCTCTCCCTCCTCCTCTTCCTCTTCCTCCTCCTCTTCCTCCTCTTCCTCCGCACACACCGACACGCACGGTACACGCATACACCCCCCCCCCCACTACTATAATAACTCGCATGCATTGTGCGCATGTGTCCTGTCCTTGAGTTCCTATAACCTATTTTTTTTCCCTTCTGTATTTTCCTTGGTAGGATTGTCTTACACGTCACCAGCGCTCAGTACTATGGAGTACTACAAAAGGTGACGCGCAGAAGGAGGATTTGTGAATGGACGCGGTGATATGTGCCAGCTCACAGATCAGAGGGCGGTGGGACCTCTGCAGATGCACCCTGAGCACCCCCTCAGCTCAGCAGCAGCAGCAGCAGCAGCAGTAGTACTAGTAATAGTAGTAGTAGTCGCACCCCTCCCTTCTCCTCCCGGTCACCGTCCCTCCCCTCCAGGATGAATGGGGGTCTCTAAAAGATATCAGCTCTGTCTCCATGCAGGGGTCGGACCAAATCCTCGAGCTTCCTGTGCCTTTCAAAACCTGAAAGCGCCGTCTCTCCTATTTGATGATCCTGTATGATTTTTTTTGTTGCGCTTTTGTGGGCCTGGAAGCTCTCTGCCCCCTTTTATTCAGCCCGGGTCAGCCAAGAGCATGGCGACCGAATTAGAGAAGATTAGAAGGCAGCCTAATTGCATATAGTCTAGGCTGCAAAAAGTCACACAACAAAGTCATTTTAATATATTTTAACATTCTGAAATGGAAGTTTCAACAGCCCTTTATTGTTTTTTTTTAAGTTATTTTCTACAAACAACAAGCAAAGAGTCTGTTTAATGAAGGCAGAACGTGGGGAGATTTTAGAAAAAGAGCATTTGGATTAGAAACGATTCCCACTATTATTATTATTACTATTATTATTATGCATTGGCACACATTTGCAAGTTGTGGCAAGATCTAATATTTTGCTGGATAATATGCATCTGCCCTCTCACTGAGGTAACACTATATATATATATATATATATAATTTCTTGTCTAAGTACAGATAAAGCCCTCCAGTGTTTATTCATCTTACATCATACTATAGGTGATGTCCTTTTTTTTTTTTTTCTGTGATGTGAATGTGTTTACAGAGAAATCCTCTCGAGTCTCCACGCAGCGGACTTTGAGGCTACTGAATATTCTGGTTTGAGCCTTTATAGGTTTTAATAACTCTTAATCCGTCTGATCGGTCTGGCGTAGATAAGTCTCATTTGAATTGGGATTGTTCTTAAGGAGCGGCTCGTATTTCTCTCCACAGAAGTCTCAAACAGAGCTTAGCACAAACAACTGCACCACCCTGAGCGCAATTAAGGCCTCAGCCAAATGAGATGAAGGCTAATTGAATGCAGCTGAGTTCCCACCAGCAAACTCTTCAACGCACCAATAATGGGAGAAAAACGTTGAGTTGCGTAGGAATTGTTTTTCTTCAGCTTCTATAACCTGATATTTAGCAAATGTCAATAGCAGTACAATTTTAACCCTTCCATGCATGAATTATTAGAACCTTAATCAAGATTTTTTTTCCTGAGTGTTTTTATTTCTCTTTAGGCATGAAAAAAGAAAACAATGTAATTGAATTATTTTTTTTAAATCAACCTGTTTTTCATGGAGTTACAAAAATGTCCACTCAGCTACACCATGAATTTTATTCTTGAAGCAAAGAAACATGTATTTAAAACCCAATATCATAAAGTGATATGAAAACAGTGAAATGAAACCATGTTTAATGCAGCTAATCTGATGTTTTCTCATATTTTAACAAATTCTAATACTAGTTATTACTCACTTCATGGAGATAATATGCAAAAAATAAATATTAACAATTGATTTCCACTCAAGAACCAACCAAGAACAGCAAAGTTACAATAATGGTATGAATTGCAGTTTATGAGATGATGCATAAGTGTCCACTGTGTTGGTTGATATGGAACTAAAACAACAAAACCCATTAGATTAAAGCTGTAGAGTAACTGTCCACTGTAGTGATCACTATGCATGAAAGGGTTAAAGACCGGTGCGCAGCGACATTAATCCATGCGTCCTGGAAAGTTCTTACAGTTTTTTTTTTTTGTTTGTTTTAGTTTTGAATTTTTTTTTTTTTTTACACAACTTAAAGTCAATAAAATTGAGTAAATCTGCAGCTTATTCATTCTCTGCAAACATGATGGTAATCTCAACTGTCCAATGTATACATTCTTAAACAGGTTATTAAATTTTGATAAATTGTACAGTATGCGTACCAACGTGCATTGGTTTCATTTTAAACTGTCAGCCTTGAATACTTCATCTGAAATATAAACGCACAACCAGTACCGTTTATATTGAGGGAGTCTGAAACTCAGCTCTAATAGGATAATATATTGTCTAATCTGCTGCCCTAAAACCAAATGATAATGGGAATTGAAAGGAAAAGCAGCTTGTTTTAGAATAACTCCGTTTATTGTAGATAATCAGATTTTGATTGGCTGAAGATTTAGAATCTGCGTTTATCTCAGAAGTTTTCTCTTTTTGACACATGTAGTTTTGTAAAACTGGAGAAAAAAGTGTCAGATAGGTCACATGTTAGTCTACCGACCAAAATAATCTACTGATCTAAAATGTTTAATAGCTTTTGATCCACTAATTCTATCAATACATGCGAATAATTGGTATAAAATACAGTTTGTCATCTTTTCATGGTCATCAGATATGACAGATTTGGACGTTCAGAGGTTCTGAAGTGAATGTGGAAACACTGTTATCTTCTACAACACAGGTGTCAAACATGTGGCCCGGGGACCAAATCCGGCCCGCCAAAGGGTCCAGTCTGGCCCCTGGGATGAATTTGTGAAATGCAAAAATTACACTGAAGATATTAATCATTTTAGTTCAGGGACCACAAGCAGACAAATTTAATCTCCAGTGGGTCAGACCAGTAAAATACTATCATAATAACCTATAAATACACACAACTCCAAATTTTTCCCTTTGTAAATGTAAACATTTTCATGTCATTTTACTGTATATACACTAAAATAAACTAACTTTTCACAAAAACACAAATAACCGCAACAAATATGAACATTTTGAAATGTCTGAAGTCTAATTTTAACAATATTCTACCTGTTATTAGATGTTTTGTGTATTTGTTGATCCACTGTGATCTGTACATTGTAATTCACAGTGCATGTGTAAATGATAAACTGAGACATAATATTGTTAAAATTGCACTTAGTTTTCTCAAGAACTTTCAGTTTGTTCATGTTATTCATATTGTTTTAAAGGATAGCTGGTAAATGCAAACATTTTCATTGCGTAATTTAACTTTTTTGCTCTAAAACATAGAGGAAAGTTTGGATTTGACATTATTTATATGTTATTATGTTATTTTTTTCACTGGTCCGGCCCACTTCAGGTCAAATTTGGCTTAATGTGGCCCCTGAACTAAAATGAGTTTGACACCCCTGTTCTACAACATTGATTCAGCAGTAAAACCCATGGAGCTGGATCAATGACAGTGGATGGAGACACTAAGTTTATGATATATTTTTCTAAAAAAAAAAAAAAAAAAGTCACCTTTTCTTCAGTTTTCTCTGTTTTGATATAATAACCCTTAACTTTAACCTGAGCCTTTATGAACATCTGCATGATCAGTAAATTAAATATAGGGAGATACCTGATTTATACTTGAAAATGCAAAATACAGAGCATAATATTAGAATAAAGGATGATAAATCTGTTAGGAAAGGTTAAAAAGAGAGGAATAATGACTTGGGAACTGCCACAAAAGTAACACAGGGTCTTTATGGGTTAATGTGGTTCCAGAATCCTCACAGGGATGATTCAGATTCAGTTTTTGTCGCTTATTCTTTAGTTTGGTGGTGTTTTGTGCGTGGCCTACACTCAACTGGTGTCAGGCCCATGTTGTTATTCACGTATAGTGTGGGTTCTCCAGCTGCTCCCCAGGACTTTTCACGTCTTACTTGTGACTGCAAAGAATGAACTCCACGCGGTGGCTATTTCAGTAAGGTTAATGGGTTTACATTCTAAGACATACAGAACAAATAGATCCACATTCAATCTACCTATATTGCATGTAAAAAAAGGACGGAGTGGGGGGGGGGTTTCAGAGGGACTGGAGAGTATTTATTTATTAATGAAATTGAAAACGCGCCTCTAAACAGACTCCAGATGAAGCCATGGTAACGCAGAACGCACCAAAGCAGCAGAGTCGTGCGCCACGGTGTACCTGATGCCCACGCACCCACGCTTTTAGCTCAGCTCAGTGGCCCTCAAGTTTTCGGTCCCCCATGCAGCAACTAGATGCTTTTCGGGGTTTGGATTTTCCACATGTCTTGTGCACCTGTCCACGGCTCCTGCGTGCGTTTATGAGGAGGAAGGAACAAGTGGCACAGAGACAGGTGGAAAGCACTTGCTGCAAAATAAACACATTTTTCAGGATCTGAGAGCAACTTTCAGTGACAAACCAGGCAGATCATCAATACGAGACAATCGATTTAAAGTTAATTTGGTATTCTCAGGCAAAGGCTTTTACTTTAGTCTTTAAAGAGCTTATGAGGAAGAAATCAGGACATGTCTGAGAAGCGCGCATCGCCCCAAAAGTTTAGAATCATATGGAAATAATGCATTATTTTCAGCTCAGCTTTTAAAAAAAAAAATACCCCATCAACCTGTATCTTATTTGAGTTTTTTTTTTTTTTTTTTTTTTTTTTTTTTTTTATAAGTGGTAAAAAAAATAAAAAAAAAATATTCAGGTGCGCTCATACAGTATGTGGCGCAAAAAGTCGAATAAATCCAGCTTCTGTTTTCAGACGGACGCGTAAGCTTTCTAAATCGGAGAAACAATTTATGTTATGTCTTTCCTTACAGCTCGGAACTTTAATTATAGGGGAAAGAGGTCAGTCATAAGCGGTTACACGACCCCTCTCCCTGTGTGGCATTGCGCCCTGTGCCGTTTAACTCGCCAAAATAGTGCTGGACTCCCCTGAAAGCGCCATGTGCGACAGAGTCCCTTTCACCTTTGTGCACCTGAGTTGTTTTTACCCCCAGTAGCGATTATGTAGTGAATTTGTCACTTCTCAGGGCGGGCTGTCAAAGGCCATTTTAGGCGCAATAACTTTCCCAAATGGATTTAGCCTGCCAACTTTGTGCATCTATCAGCAGCGAGATATGAGCTTGTGCACGCCTGTTGCTTCTCAGACATGTCTCATACGCCTACTAATGAAGACTAATTAAAACATAACAAGCATCGACCTGGAGTGCATCACAAATAAGGCTCATAGCATGACTTGGATTATGCAAATGTGAAAAGGGACGACATGAAGTCCCCTTTCTTATAGGACATACTCTTTGGATGTGCATCAGATTAGTGTCTTAAATGTGCTCTAAATCTGTCTGACTCCTGCTCTGCATGGCCACATGTGTCTCAGAGTTTGGGATTAAAGGAATCTGTAGGTTGAGTAATTGAAAAATAAGTCGTAATATTTAGATAAATTACATACTAAATCCCATATATTGACACATAGCTTTTTAAAATGCTTGTTAAACAGACCAGACCCACATGTTTCAGTGTATATATCCATGTTGTAGGGCAGGGGTGTCAAACTCATTATAGTTCAGGGGCCACATTCAGTTAAATTTGATCTGAAGTGGGCCGGATCAGTAAAATAATATAACATATATAACAATATAACATAATAATATATTAAAAAAAAAAGTCAACTCCAAACTTTTTTCTATGTTTTAGAGTGAAAAAAGTACATTTACATTATGAAAAGGTTTACATCTACTAACTATCCTTTCAAACAATGTGAATAACATGAACAAACTGAAAAAATAAGTGTAATGTTAACAATATGTCTCAGTTTATCATTTACACATGTACATTATAACGTACAGATCACAGTGGATCTACAAAAACACAAAACATTTAATAACAGACAGAATCTTGTTAGAATTGCACTTACTTCTCTTAAGACATTACCTTTGTTTTAGTGTAAATACATGAAAATATTTACATTTACAAACAGAAAAATTTGGAGTTGTCATTATTTCTATGTTATTATGAAAGTATTTTACTGGTCCCGCCCATTTGAGATTGAATTGGTCTGAATGTGGAACCTGAACTAAAAGGATCGTTAATAGCTTAGTGTAATTTTTGCATTTCACAAATTCATCCCAAGGGCCGGACTGGACCCTTTGGCGGGCCGGATTTGGCCCCCGGGCCGCATGTTTAACCCCTGTGTTTTAGGGTGTGGTGTATGGGTGTGTAAGGGATTAAGCCTAATATTGACCTGTGGTGTGAACATTACAAACTGCATTTCAAACCCTCTGTCTGTTCGTTAGTTGCCAAAAGATGCAGACTTTTTCATTGTGTGCCTCTCAGAACAGATTTTACGATGGAAATGCTCACCTTGATTTATTCCATTACCTTTGATTCGGTTATTATTACCCTGGTCGATTTACAGAGTCTGATCTGGGCTGTAAGATGCATGCACTGGGTGTGTTTAATTTACACTGGGAAGGATTTGTTTGGATGGCATGCATAATTTGCCATCACCTGAGGTTTATGCTGTCATTTTATTATTGTCCTGCGGAGGAAGAGGAGGAATCAACAGGAATGGCACACAAGGCTGAGCATGCTGACTGAACTGATAAATCCCACTGAGACATGAACTGTTGTTTACACAGTTAAATGTGATTCTGTATCTTCCATCAGCCTGTGTTTTTATGTAAATGTATTTGCTTTTATTCTTTTGGCTTACCTGTGTTTTTTTTTTTTTTTCTTTCTTTCTTTCTTTACCTAGAGCGCTGAAGGACTGGCCACTGAAAAAGCTGGAGGCAGAGCTAAATGACTGAAGCAGTAAATAAAGAAAAGGTGTGATCAGGCGGATCAGTTCACCCTCTGAGAGGACCACGTACAGGGATGGCAGGGTGCAGCCTGAGACTGCCATTTGAATGGGATCTGAGAGGTAATTTGAGCTAAAATGGAGTCCACTTCTGAGCCACTCACTCAGCCCCCCCATGGCATCCACTGTAATTCATTATTCCTGGCCAGCACTGGGAGAGGCAATGAGCGAGGGCAAGAGGACAGGAGTGGACCCCGCTCTGGTGTAATGAAGACTCAGTAGACCTAACACGCTCACACACTCACACAAGCACACACACACATACACACAATCTTTTATTATATATCACAGAGAGCAGGACATTAATGCCACTGAAGACCTTTTGGCAGAGAAATAAGAGTGTGCAATGATTTTCTCCACACTAAATCCATTTCATTGACCTTTTCTATCATGCATGTGACTCTGCTGCTCACTGCAGTGTGAGATAAATATTCCAAGAATAATATTACTGTCACTGTTTAATAAATTATCTTGTTGAATCTGATTTTCATTTTCATCAGTGGTTTTAAAGAAAATCCATATTTGGAAAAAAAAAAAAAAGTTTTACTGCTATTTGATGATATCTTCTCCCTCTCTTTTCATTGCTTATTAAGGCCGTGTTGGCATGCTTTAACATGTACATTTAAAGTGCACTGGGTCTCTTCTCTTAGATATACTGCATATTTTTTGCATGTTGTCTAATGGTTCATAATACTTATATGATCTATATTAGACTGAACTGCAGAATTGCAAGCCTTTTGCATTGTCAAGTCAGACCCTGAAAGGCGTTGCAGTTACTTATCCCACCACTAGGGGTCCGTAGATGTCACGATAACAATGTCCAGACAAGCAGAGAGGATAAATACTGTCATCTGGTGGCAACAAAAGCCATCACTACTGACTAGACAGCGTTGTTATTATTTCATATGGTGCTGTATGACTTACTCTCCCAGCAGAAGTGCATCTTAATGCCTTCAGCAAGTGCCTCTGTCACCTTTGTGTATTGTATTTTTAAATACAATCTGCTGGATTTTACTGTTAAATGCAAAAAGAAGGTGTTTAGGTTCAAGTCAGGGCTGAATATCAGTGCAGCTCTGGAGTTTAGATGCTAATACTTGTCAAGATATCCATGTGCGAGCCCACGAGAGGCTTAGATATGTGTGAGGTGACAGCAGCTCCCTCAGCCAGGACGCTTACAGTTGAGACTCACAGAAAGAACACAGTCAGGATCTGATGTGGGCAAAAAGGTGGTGGAGTATCAGGGCTTCAGATGACTTTATAATCCAGTAGTTCCCAGCCTTTTTTGGCTCGTGATCCTGTTTTAACATCAGAAATTTCTGGTGACCCCAGACATTCAAAACGAAGACTGTTTTTTTTTTTAGCTAAAATTAATTTGTTTTTGATCATGTCATAGTTTGCTATACTATGTTGCAAATAAACATTCATTTTAGAGGACATTTAGTCTATATAATGTATATTATTATGGACGGAGGCAGAAAAGCCAGGTGTAGATTACAGCACAAAGTGAGACTTTTCTTTTCCTTGGTCAGGATATGTACAGTCAGTCCAGCTTGGATTTACAAGGCTGACAATTAAAACTGAACAAACAAGAACTCAAACTATGAATTATGAAAGAGCAGCAGCATCTGAAACCGACCACAATGAACATTTGAAAGATAAACAGAACCACAGTTTATCTTTCAATCATTGATCATTCAGGAATATTACGTGGAGATGGTAGATATGTCTTTGTTTTGTTATTGATTCTTTTGTTATAATGACAATGATGGGTGATAAACACATTTAAATTAATGTAAGCAGTGTGTCAGGTGAAAAGGACAGGCAAAAAATAAGCTTCTGCTTCTGGACTTTTCCTTTTTTAGTTTTTGTGTTTATTGTGGTTGTTGTACTGTGTGTAGTGATTACTGTACAAACCAAAAATAAACCATTCATTTATTCATTCATTCATTCTTTCATTCATTCATTCATTCACAGTGCTTCAGTTTCAGCTTCAGAGTTTGTCATGTCTTTTATGTATTGTGATTATCTCTCTCATTTTACCATATATTTTTTATTAGTAAATTTTTTTAAAATTATTATTATTATTTTTATCAATTACTAGAAATTTCAGGCCATTTGAATCCCAGGTGACCCCACGTGTGGTCCCGACCCCAAGGTTGAAAAACACTGTTATAATACCTTCCTGTGTGAAATTGGAGAGGGGCTAAAATTAAGGGTGCACACTATTTTTGCCATATTGTAATTTCAGTGATAAAACAGCAAATCTTAGATAAGGGTAAGAAAAGCTCATGGTACAAAACTACCATGGTAAATTTCCCAGTGTTGGTATCTTGCTCGGGTGATTCTGCCATAGTTGACACATTGCAAAGACAATCAAACTGCCTTGATTCTGTCTGCTTTATTGTTTACTGCTTTTTTATGTTTTCCTCCCTCCTCTTCCTCCCTCCTGTCACTGTGTTCTGGAACTTGCCTGCCTGACTTTGTAAATAAAGAACCCATGTCTGGTTAAATAACTGTCAGAGAAAGCAAAACCCCTAAAGCACAGGAGTCAAACATGTGGCCCCGGGGCCAAAACCAGCCCCCCAAAGGGTCCAGTTTGGCCCCTGGGATGAATTTGTAAGGTGCAAAAATTACACTGACGATATTAACAATCAAGGATGTTAGAATCATTTTAGGTCAATTCAATCTAAAGTGGACCAGACCAGTAAAATGCTATCATAATAACCTATAAATAATGAAAACTACAATTTTTTCTCTTTGTTTTAGTATATAAAAAAGTAAAATTACACAAAAATGTTTATATTTACAGACTAGCCTTTTAGAAACAATGTGAATAACCTGAAATTTCTTAAGAGAAGTATGTCTAATTTTAACAATATTCTGCCTCTTACTAAATGTTGTGTGTATTTGTAGATCCACTGTGATCTGTAAATTGTGATGCACATGTATAAATGATAAACTAAGGCGTAATATTGTTAAAATTGCACTGATTTTTCTGAAGAATTTTCAGGTTCAAATTTGTTCATGTTCAAGTACAGTTCATAGATGTAAACATTTTCATTACAGAATTTGACTTTTTTCACTCAAAAACACAGAAAAAACCTTTGGAGTTGACATTATTTGAAAGTTCTTATCCTATTATTTATAATATTTTACTGGTCCGGCCCCCTTTAGATCATATTAGGCTGAATGTGGCCCCTGAACTAAAATGAGTTTGACACCCCTGCCTTAAAGGATCAGAAGAAGGAGGAGTTATCAGTTTAGAGCCTGTTTAAAGCTAACTTCTGCATCCACACTGGAAAGAAGTAGTTATTATAGGTCTAATTGGTAAGAGGGTGCCAGCTTGTTTTAATGAAAATATCCATATTTTTTTGTCATCTAGTACTGCTGTTTTTATATTATTGTCATTTTCTGTCGTTAATTTACTGCATCAAATTAGAGGCTGAATATCACGCATTTGTCAGTCTGTCAAACTAAACAAAGTCACTGAGCCCAAGGTGCTGCAGCTGAAAATAAACTGTCTACTAAGCTAACCTATAGATGGCGCAAATCAATAGATCAGATCGGCCCATCACTTCTTCTTGCCTTGGAGGAAGGACAGAGAAAGCAAGAGGAAGAGAGAGGGTATAAGGGGAGGAGGGAGACAGGGAGGAAGGGGGGGTGGTTTTGGCAAAAAGGAGGTGCTGTAATGGAGTCTTTTAGTTAGCTGTGACTGAAAATGAAAGGAAATTGAAGTCCGGCCAATTATTCTGCCTGAGAAGAGGAGGAGACGGAAAGAGGAGGGAGAGGGGAGAGGTGGCGTGTGGCGCTGGACCATTGCCCTGTTAGAGAGAGAGAGAGAGAGACATCATCATAGATATATACATAGATAATAGATGTATACATAGATCATAGATGTATATATGCATAGATCATATGTATAGATAGATAGATAGATAGATAGATAGATAGATAGATAGATAGATAGATAGAGACAGACAGACAGATAGATACATACATACATATATACATAGATCATAGATATATACATAGATCATACATATATAAATAGATCATAGATGTATACATAGATCATGTATATACATAGATCATAGATGTATACACAGATCATAGATGTATATATACATAGATCATAGATGTATACATAGATCATACATATACATAGATCATAGATGTATACATAGATCATGTATATACATAGATCATAGATGTATACATTGATCATATATATATACATAGATCATAGATGTATACACAGATCATAGATGTATATATACATAGATCATAGATGTATACATAGATCATATATATATACATAGATCATAGATGTATACACAGATCATAGATGTATATGTACATAGATCATAGATGTATACATAGATCATATATATACATAGATCATAGATGTATACATAGATCATATATATATACATAGATCATAGATGTATATTTACATAGATCATGTATATACATAGATCATAGATGTATATTTACATAGATCATATATATACATAGATCATAGACGTATATATACATAGATCATAGACGTATATATACATAGATCATAGATGTATACATAGATTCCTACATGGATTCATACATAGATGTAAAGAGAGGCTCCCAGAATGAAGGGGTGATTTAGAATAGCCCACAGATATTGGCCCCACTCCCAGAAATTTCCCCCAGTGCAAAAGGTTAACTGTCAGTCCCCCGCTAGGTATAAATAGAAGTCTGCCCTCCAGAAAGGCGTGTTCAGAGAGAGAGGAGAGGGGTAGACAGTAAAGGAAGGGGGGGCCAGTTCCTCATGATCCCAGTGACATGCAGGGATAGGGGGTAGTTTCGGGGCTGCTTCTTCTTCTTCTTTTTTTTTTTAAGGGGGGGGGGGGTGGAGCCTTGCAGAGAAGAGAGAGGAAAAGATGCAGCCGAGGTTATTATAATAGCTCTGGAGACTGACATAGAGCCCCAGACAAAAGAGAGTTCTCATCTATTCAACTTGGCCATGACAGCAGACACAACAAATGCCACAATCACCAAACCAGAAAACTCTGGTCCAATGGAGGTGCCACGGCTGCATCTGACACCCAAATAAAAATCTGAGGGCTTTTGTTTTCACTGGAGCCGTGAGACATGTAATTAGGCTACTGTCTGCTTTCGAGTGTCGACTAATCAAATGCAAAATGAATGTTGAAGCTCAGCTGAATTATGCTGGTATCAAGTTTAATGTGGCTGCAAGTGGAAAGCGTAGAGCATGTAGGTCCCTTATTTTTGTGGTTCAAAAGATGCACATTTAAGCAGTATCAATACCTAACATAGAATTCCAGTTTTTAATCGCCTATAATAAACTAGCTTTAATATCCCACATGAGTAAAGACAATGAACAGGTATACTTATCAGGTGCTTTTATTTTCACTTAAATCCAAGGTAGCAAAAATGATACACTGCTGAAATATCAGACACAGAACCTCTAAACATCAAAACAAAAAGGTGCTTCACCACCTCAAAAAAAATAAAGCTTCCTCTTCAGTTTAGCACACCTGAATGTATGCAGATTCTCTAACATCTGCCACAAAGACGTATTTAAAAAAATAAATCAGGTTTCCTTCAATAATGCTACTAAATGAGACCACTTTGACACACTATAGGTTTTGTTTTCTCTCTGATGAGAGTCATTGGTTTTGACTCCAAAGGCATGTAATCTCTGACAAAAACAAAGATGTTATTGCTTTTTCAATGTGTCCACACTGCATATACATAAACAATGATTTTTTTTTTTTTTAGCCAGTCAGAAATAATAAATAAGGAAGAAGGAAAGGGAAAAAAAAAAAAAAATCGGCTCATATACTGTGATTGCACTTAATCCTCTAGACCCCCAAACACTAACTAACATACTGTAGGTCTAGTATGGTAATACCTGTCTGATTACATAGTCAAGCCATTATACATACAAGCAATGTCATAATGTTCGTACAAATGATAAAACTAAACTGTTATAGTGACAAAAGCACTACATTCTATAATACACAGGCAATCACAGATTGCAAATCTTCGAGGCTTAAGTATTAATGTCCTGCCCTCTCTTTCAGTCTGCTCATGTTCCCAGACTCTGATCACTATGTTCTAGGTACAAGCGGGAAATCCTTACAATCACACAGTAAATGTTTCTCTCGATGGTTGTCACGGGTGTATTTTACAAGACATTTAACAACTGGTCACAAAGGTAAGAACGCACTGTGAAGTGTTGAGAACTGGTTTTTACAATAAAACATCAAATGCCTGCGGACGCCTTTTACATTGTTTCAAAACTTTCCATACTGAATAGGAGTTAATGTGCTCATGGGTGGCATTTGTTTTAATAAAATAAACACTCCTCCAGGTGAAGCTGATGCTATTACAGATGTAGGGAATTAAATCTTGTGCTGAAAATCTGCTGCTTAAGAACTTAAACAGCACCTGTTGCAAAAACCTATTACTATATTCTAAACCCTCTTATGACTAAGTTTGGTAATCAACTTATTGGCACTCGTATATATTTCCATCTCTCCTCAGACGTGCTGCATCATTCATCATCACATATACAGTACATTTGGTTTGGGGTCATTCAAAATCTAGAGGATAAATACTTAATTTGGTGCCTGGGAACATACATCTCCCTGTGCCTCAGTGTTAGATACTGATGCCACTGAATACATTTCCATGTGAGTGTGAGAACATTTTTTGCCCACTCAAACAACATTTCCCTTTTATGATCATAATATATTAAAAAAGAAAAGAAAAAACCCAGACATTCTCTGCAAAGGCCAAAATACATCCACGCCAAGGCACACACACTCGCTTCCACTCGAGAAATTTCTGAAAGAGTTAGCCCGAGCTTCCAGCCAAAAAAACAGGGCAACTCATCACTTAAAAACACACACAAAAAAAAGGCAAACACTGTCCTTGTGTTTAGAGTGAAGGAGGCCTTAATGTTACTGGAGTAAAACAGGAGGGAGGGCTGTTTGGCCATAAGGATGTGCAGAGGACATGGCACGTTAGATGAGGGCCTTTTCTCAGAAAAAAAGGATAAATTCAACGTAAAAAGTTTTTTTTTTCCTTGTTGCTTTCTTCTAGTTTGTCACAAAACTTGTCCTTTTTAATGCTGGCTTTACGTTGCCTCATTTTTTGGCCTTCTCACTCTTCTATTCACCTTTTAGTCATTGTGAAGTTTTTCCACACCACCCTGAGGAAAAAACAGGAGATGGTCAGTGTTAATGATACACCAGTTGATACAGCACAGATAAAACAAGGAAACAACTTAAATGTAGAGTTTTCTTAACATCTGAGTCACACAGTTGCAGCAGACATGTCTCCATCGCTCACTTTTTAATTCCATGTTATGATGAAAACTTTTAATCATCTGTGATTCAACTGATGACTCATTTTCAGGGCATGACTCACATACTCACACATGAAAAAGACTTCTGTGTGTTTCTGTGTTTTCTAAACTCAGTTGAAACCAAACGTTTTGGGGTTTTTTTTGCGATTAGTATCCCTCAGTTAATGAGTTATGGATTTGTTGCTCCACTTTGACTATATTTACAAGCATAAAATATTACACTTTATGATTTTATTCCAAAATATACAAAAATCCTAATAATCTGTTTACATGGCATTCCCTTAGTAGCAGGCATTCCACTCTTTCATTTCTACGAACGCTGTCTTGAAAAAGGTCAAACTTGTGATAGCTGGCGACAACACACGAACTGAGACATTTTCATGGTTTAGTGGATAATTGTATTGATTTCATTTTCTCTTGTATCTACTAGTTTTTACTTTTAAGTTGATTCAAACTTTTTCTTACATTTTTTCCCTTATTCAAGCATTGTACAACTGTCATTTTTTATTTTTACTGATTTTACACCTTTTGCAATTATTATTGACATGTCTTATTTCATGTTTTTGCTCCTTATGCCTCATGGTCTGTCTGCATTTATTTTATTTTAATGTACCTTGGCACCATTGAAAATGAGGGTTTCTGATTGTTTACCTGAATGTATATCATCCAAAAATGTGTTGTATTTGAGACAGATATTCTGAATGTACCATATACATGTCCAAGGAATCCTCATAAAACCAAAACAATATCTGTTTGTTGCATTAAAGAAACTACTTGATATGTATCCAATTCAGAATATTGTCATATTCCTAATAATAGCAGTGAATTAGTGCATAAAGAAATATACTAACTGTAATCAGAACTAATTCTGCTCACGTATCAAACATATATTTAAAATAGGGAAATGGTTCCTTTCAGTTCCTTCATTTTTGCACTCTTTGCACAGTCAGGCGGAAAAAAAACAAAACACATAGCTTGCTTATTACGAACTGACATGAGAAATGCATGTCAGTCAGTGCTTCTCATTAATCATGTTACTCATCACAAAAACACTAAACTTCAATCTCAACCTTAAAGTTCACTTTAAAATCACCTAAAATGTTTGCATTTATAATTTGTGAAGACTGAAAGCTTCAGATCCACTTTATTGATTAGCTACACCACATTAAACCTAATGAATATGGTAGCTCCTGTACACAGAGCAGAGCTTGTTTTATTCTGCATGATTTAAGCTCTGAAACAGATTATTTCACTGTAACTGGCTTAAACCCAGAGTAATAATAGAAAAAGGCCAACAAACAAAATTCTGAGGCAAAAAAAAAAAAAGATCTCATGTTCCTTCTCATATACGAAGCACTGGAGCGAAAGAAACAGAGAACAAAAACACAAGAGTAGACTTGTGCCAACATTCCAGGCCTCATCACAAACACAAACAACGAGTAGCAAATGACCCTCTGGTCAGCCGAGTCCTGACTGGCTCTGTGTCTCGCCACGACTGTGAAAAACAACAGCTCTTAATCTGCTTTCACGCTTTCACTGAGTCAAACTGGGGAGTGACAGGACTCTTACTTTACAGACAGAATGAGGTGAGGCTTCTGGGCACAGGCTTAATGAAGACATCAAAGCTGACTTGATGGGATAATTATGAAGTGTCCAGTGCACTTTAAACCATCTGACAGGTTCATCAGCCGCTGTGGTTGGCTAAATGATTGCAAATGAAGCATGTAAGGTGCAGGGATGTTCTACAGGCTTTTAAAAACAACCACAGAGATTTAGTGTTTATCTGCTGGATTATGATGTTAATGAACTGGAAAGAGCTTTAGATCAAATAGATCAGTTATTGTTTCACCGAAACTCAAGACCTGAAACTGGTTTGGTAGGGATTTTAGGGAACCATTCCTCTGAAAAACTTTCAATTAATAATAATCATGTTCAACCTGCTGTATAAACAACTTTAAAACTCTAAAACAAAAGTTCAAAAACTTATTAAAGCAGTTTTAAATAGTATTGACTAATGTTAAAATGTGGAAATAAGATAAACGCAAACTTTGAGAGCCAAAGAAGAAACTATTTCCCCTCAGACAGATTTGTTATGAGCTTCTAGCCTTGAAGCAGCGATACTGCTCATATTTGAGACAGCAAAAGCATCTAAGCTTCTCTGTTGTATTTGGACAAGGTTAACAGAAAACGTTTTCAGTGAAGTATTCATTATTCAAGGCAAGTTATTTACAAGTTCACAGACTTCTCCCCTAAGCTTCTGACTTCATGTTTTAGTAAAACATCTGCATAATATAAAGTTATTTGTGTAAACAGTGTAAGTGGTAGATAGATACTTTACCATAGCAAGTTGGCGTCCTATGTTTCCCACAGTCACACCACCTGAGAAGAATATACAGGGGAGCCAGGAGCGTACGTACAAGAAGTCTGGAGAAGTATACCTGTAAAAAATAAAACATCTGCTTAAATAATGATCAGTGATACAGAGCAGATTCATGGTCGCAGAGACTCTCCTCATAGCAGATAAGGAGATTTAAGGATTTCTGTCCACTCTTACAGCTGTTGTTATTCTTCTGACCTCTGACTTCCATCAAAAAGAGTCAAATGGAAAAAGAATGTTTGACATATTATGAAATAACATCTGTCTGCTTTGTCACATCTCAGATCAAGATGCTTTCCTAAAAAGAGGGTGACGTGGGTCAAACATTCCGGAAATATAATTACCCCCTCACTCTCCTCGGTCTACATGTATTTTGTAAAGTCAGCAGGATCTACAACTGCACTTTGAACCTCAGTTACTGATGTGGGCAACAGTCTGTCTCCTCAGTTGTGGGACTTTCATGGTGTGCCACTGAAGCAGGTAGGAGGCCTTTTTAATTGGACTCCCAGCAACACAGAATCAACCCCCCCCCCCAAAAAAAACAAACAAACAAAATACACAGTTTCTTTCCCTGGGCAATACAGACACTTAACAATAAAGTGCTATACTCTGCTTCTACCTCCCTCCTTATGTGCAATAATACCTCCTATTTATAATCCTGTTTCACCTATATACACCAATAAGCTTCCACTTAAGCTGTGTTTACATGTCTACCTCAGTGATGATAGGTGTGTGATTTCATTGTCTAGTTACTTTTATTTTGCCTTAGCTACTTCTATTTGTCTTGGCGACCTTTATTTTTGGATATAGTATATGTTTTTATGTTAAGCTCAATTTGCACTGGCCTGAAGAGCACCTTGAATTTTGTCATGTTGATGCCTTGTGTTAATGTGACAATAAAGCTTCTTAAAATAAATAAAATTTGCTACTTCTTGTGTACCCTGCTTCATTTTATTTTTGATGGAATGAAAGAGGTAGATGTAGACTTCACCTACTTCATTTGCAGAAGGGTGGGGTTTACTTAAACCTACTTGCACACCACTTAAACAAACAAGAGACTTTTCATACTGGTTTTAATATGACACCACAATGTAAGCAACTGTTCATCATGCTCAAAAAATTTTGCCTCAAAAGGGAAAAAGTAGGTCAGCCTTTCCTCCAAGACATACAATGATAAAAACATTACTTATTAAGTGTGAACTTACTGGTAGACTCCATTGTAGACCAGCAGCTGTGTGATCACAGTAGCGAGGAAAGCAGTGGTGATCCCAAGGCCGAAACCACTCCTGGACCGATCAAAGGTCCACCAGAGGCCCAAGGACAGGGCCGCCAGCGTCAGGGAGAGCTGAACATTGTTGTCGAAGTTTAGTTTCTGTGTCAAGTAGCAGTTAAGGTCAAAGTCGGCCAGGGTGACACTAACACTAGACTGAGCCAAACTTAAATATTTGCATGTACTCCATAAACAAAGTTTAATCCTTTCTCAAGAAAAGGGTAAAGCAGGGCATGGTTCTTTACGTACTCTTCAATTTACGACAGGAACAGTAAATATTTATCACCGTCTACATAAACAGGTATAACACTGAGATAAACTTCTACTTAAATTTATGGATGAAGGCGTTCCTGCTTTATGATCATTCACTTTATGAAAGGATACAACACTGGCGTGGTTTAATGCCGACAATACAGCATGCATCGCATGACGCTGGCCCACTCCCTCTTGAACTTATGTGGCTCTCCTAAATGGCTGTCGAGGCAGGGATACAGCAGGCCGACAACAGCTGCAGAGAGGGACAAACAGACCCACATTACACAAGATAAGCAAAAACCCTGCGAAATGACCCCAGGGAAAAAAGCATGTTACATCGAATTGTTTGCTGACCAAGCTTATCCAAGATTAGTGACTCATTTATACACCTACGTACCCTTACCATCCCACAGAGCTGTGCATTTTCATTTTTAACCTTTACACCTTGTATTTTATTCTAGTGTTTGTTCATTTCATACCACATATGCCTATTTTGTACTATAATCTGTTTCTTGATTTATAAACAGAAAAATTAGCCCTGCTACATCTCACAGAGAAAAATATATAGTTATATAACACTGGTCTACTTTTTTTTTGTTATTATTTACCTCAAAGATTAAATGTGCTAAATCTTATATACAAATTTATGTACAATTATGCAATCGATTTATAAATGTCACTACACAGAACCTGTAAAATGAATGTATTATATTGCACAGACAATGTTTTAACTTAAATCAAGTAGCTATGAGAAAAAACTTCCTTTGGAGTAAAACCCATTCTTACATTATTTCTCAAATTTTCACATTTGGACCCAAGAATGAACGTTAGAAATTACAATCAACCAGAACTTTAGACTGAACTTCACTTTATTAGAGACTCAAACTTGATCCAAGTTTCACTACTTTCATTCTGGAGGCATTTTACTTCTAGACCAACGTAACAGTTAAATGAAACCAGACCCCAAAACATGTCAGGTTACTAGGTGAGGTTATATGTTTGTGTGGGATTTTACAGACAAAAAAATATTTAACTATTTGTCAAAATACTAAAGAAAGACGAACTGCTATTAAAATAACACTAATCTACAATGGGCCACTGACTCCAAACCAAGTATGAGACACATAATAAAAAAAAGACAAGTCTCTGCTCGTTATCTACAGAAAAACAGACGTTAGTGTGGATTAAAGTCATGTAAACAGAAGTAAAGACACAAGATACACCCACACTTCCATTTGTTTTCTGCCTCGTACCACGTCGGGTGTTTTTTTTTTTTCCCCCTCTCTCTGTCACTTCCTGGTTCCTAGCCTGACAAGTACCTCCCCCTGCGCTCACCCGTTTTTACGACAGCCAATCAGCTCACAGTTCACCTCGTGCTCGGCTGTTGCGGCCAATCAGAGGGCGAGATACGTCGTGTTTTTTTTTTTTTTTTTTTTTTTTTTTTTATAACTGGCTGCTAGACAAAACCATAAAGACTTGTATATCCTGAGAAAATGATTATTTAATTGCAAACCATAAAAAAGCTGGGTGATGATCCGTCTTCACAAGATTATAAAACTACACATTAAAGAGGCAATTACAGAAAAATGTTTCCTTTGCTGGTTTCTTCTGAAATGTGAAAATACAATCAGAAGAAGACTTTATTTACAGTATTGTACAGGAAGCCCTTTTAGAGTAGTTTCTTTAGCAAGTGTCTTTTAGAGTATATGTACTAACCTTATTGTCAACCTGGTACTAATCCATTATTGTGTTGTGTTTTGATCTGTTTGTTTTTTGTCTTCTTGTGCTGTATGTAAGCTGCTGAATACTTGAATTTCCCCTGGGATCAATAAAGTATGTATGTATGTATGTATGTATGTATGTATGTATGTATGTATGTATGTATCTATCTATCTATCTATCTATCTATCTATCTATCTATCTATCTATCTATCTATCTATCTATCTATCTATCTTCTGGGTTGTGTTTTAATATTAGCCCACAGCTTGCAGGTTACATTCATATCCACACAGAGTAAATAAGGACATTTCACTCCATCCTATCTCTCACATTGATTGTCTCATTCTATTTGCATGCCCTCCATTCTCTGCGTTCCTTTGTCCTAAACTTAGCAGCCAACCCAGGTCACAGTGTTCTCCAAAAAAAGTCTTCAATGAACATTTTTAGACCACTCACCTGCTCCTGTTCCGCAGCAAGGTGGGATCCACCAGGCAGATGAAAACAAAGTTGTCATCACCTCTTCAGGAAACAGGGTGACGTTTCTTTGTATTTGCAGCAGATTGAGCACCAAGGCAAGAAACGCTCCGACCGTGAACAGAACCAGACCTCTGCGGATCAGGTTGGCCGTCCGGACGTCGTGCAGGGATCCGTAGGCCTGGCTCAGAACCGACGTGATGATGGACATCATTTCTTCAGCTTTGGATGCCAACCAGTTTGCACCAGATGATGGGTGTTTAGTTGCACAGGAGCAGCTGCAGCAGTGGTCCTCTAGTCTGGACATTTGGCACTTCAAAGCTGGACCAAAAAGAGAAACATTAAAGAGTGCATGATCATAATAATACATCCAATCAGATCCAGATCCTGGTTTTGTCTTTAAGTTGCTCCTTACCTTGATCTCCAGACGTCTTCAGTGTCTGCTCCACAGTGAACACTCCACTCCTGTTCATTCGCGCCACAGAAAATGATCACGCCGCGTGGAACCCCCTCCGTGTTTTCCTGCTCTAAACAACAAGGACTGCAATCACGTCTTTTGCTCACATCATCGTTAGTTGAAAAGAGAGAGAGAGAGAAAAAAACACACAGTGCTGCTCCATTCTCCAGGCTCACAGCTCATACCAGAGACGAGAGCTTCCTCTGCAGAAAACAATCACAGCTGTGTCGGGTGAGAATCAGCAGCCAATCAGAGCGCGGCGGATGATATGACGTGACGCCACCCCACCGCCCCCTCGTCCAGGACAGACGCACAAACCTGGAGGCTCTTGAACCAAAGTGGAAACAGAACTAAGTAAAGTGTCGGATAGATTCCATATATGACCCTCAATGAAAGTGCTGTTATAAATAATGCAGGGATGTTACTTGAATGAAAATGGGATTAGATTTAAAGGCAAAAATGACAAAACAAAAAAAAAGAGTCTAACAAAACCACCCCCATTGATGATTAAAAAAAAAAAAAAAAAAAAAAAAAACCTTTCATGCATAGTGGTCACTACAGTGGACAGTTATTCAAAGCTGTTCTCTTATATATTCATGGATTTTATTGTTTTAGTTCCATATCAGCCAACACAGTGGATCATCCCATACACTGACATTCATACCATCACTGTAACTTTACTGTTGTAGATAAACCTCATCTGCACTAACATGCTTTAGTGTAAATCAATTGCTTGTTATTAGAGTAGTTTTAGAGTAGTTTCTTTAGCAATTGTCTCTTAGAGTGTATATACTAATCTTTTGTCAACCTGGTACTAACCCACTTTTGTGTTGTGTGTTGTATGTAAGCTGCTGAATACTTGAATTTCCATCTATCTATCTATCTATCTATCTATCTATCTATCTATCTATCTATCTATCTATCTATCTATCTATCTATCTATCTATCTATCTATCTATCTATCTATCTATCTATCTATCTATCTATCTATCTATCTATCTATCTATCTATCTATCTATCTATCTATCTATCTATCTATTATCATTATTAGACTGTATTTAACAGTTTTTTTTTAAACAAAAAGTTGTTTTTTTCCGTACTATCTCCATAAAGTGATTAATAACTAGTATTGGTGTATGTTAAAATGTGACATCAGAAAACATCAGATTAGCAGAATTAAAAAAAAAACAAGTTCATAGTTTTCATAAAGTATGCCAATAAATACACGTTTCTTTGTTTCAAAAATTAAACACATGGTGTCCAGCTGAGTGGACATATTTGCAACTCCATGAAAAATAGGTTAATTAAAAAAAAAAAAAAGTTGAGTCACATTGTTTTTTTCATGCCTAAAGAGGAATAAAAACACTTAGGAAAAAAATCTTAGGTTCTCATAATTCATGCATGAATGGGTTAATCAAAATGTGATTGAAATGTATTTACCTGGCAAAAAAAGTAAGGTCGATCCTTTTGGAGAACAGTTAAGACTGTAAATCTGTGTCTACATCAACCCCACAGTGGGCTCCACTTACACCATCTACCTCCAGCATTAGCAGTCTTTATATAGCCAGCTTTGGGGAAATGAGGTTAGTGGCCCAACTTCTTGTGTTGATGGAAGTAAAGTTGAACTCTCTGTCAGTTCATAGGAGGTGTGGCTTACGAGAAGGAGTGCTCAGGGTAAGGGAGGCATGTAGGGCCCCTGCACGTCAGTCAGAGATAATATGAATGGGAAAGGTTCACTGGCCTCAATGGTGCAGTCTTTCAAGGACCGACAACAACAACAGAGAAACATGTTTTGTAAGAATCTTATGTCTACATGGGTGCATGATAACAAAGCTCTGACTGCTGAATACGTGCAGCCCCACTTCCATAGGGTTATGTTTATGCTTTTCGACATGCCTGTAGACGCATGAAAAGGTTACATAGTACACATTACAAAAACAAACCACACCTTGAAGCTGACATATATAGGTTAGAACCTAATACTGCAAATCATGTCAACATTCATATGTGACAGCAGTTGAACTCCATTGAAAAAGCCGCAAACTGAGACTTACTGATTCCTGGCTTTGTAAAGTCAAATACCTTGACAAACAAAATGCAAATGCAGTATGACTTGCACGTCTGACTAATGTTTCGTGACCTACAGCGAATTTGCAAAACAGTAATCTCTGTAGTCTGGTTGTACACAGAGCACATATTCAGATACTGTTTATTTTCAGTTAAGTTTAATTAAAATTCCTTGTTTTGGAGATGTCTGGGGGTGTTGCGTTCATTGTTTTTGGCAATTATCTGGTGTTAAAAAGTCAAATCAAATTCCACAATAAATGAGGGTGTGATTTGAGGACTGGTTGCTGGTTATCAGTGTTAAGCTTCAAAGCCTTGACTTCTCTTCACTTCTGTGCGTTTCTCTTCCTTTTATGGCTGATTTGATGTGCCACATGGTGGAAAATGATGCCCCAATTACTTGGACTGATACAAAACATGGAAGTGTACGGAAACATTGCAGGCACACACGTGACTTTTTGTACCTGCAAATGTAGTGAAGATGAAGCAATTTTATTCTGCTGACTTTTATATTACCAGTTTCTAACCATGTCATCAGACAATTTGAAAGATTAAAAAGCTGTTTTAGCCTCACTTGAGCAGTTAGAGCAGGGAGTTTTTCAGTGTTGGTATTACATATGAATATAAAAGTCATCGTATAGATATCACAGTTTCCAGAGTGCACATTCAAATCGGGCAGCTTAAAATTGGTTCCACTTGAAAAGAATTAGAAAATACCATTTCTAAAATGGCAGTGATAACTGAATGCTTAAATATAAATGTCACAGCTGCACTTCACTGGAGCTGTTCACTATTTTGTACCAAATAAGTCAAGCATGAAAGTATTTTGAGGGTTGAAAAGTTTGCATTTGTCCCTCAGTTTCATTTCTAAGTGCTTAAAGTTGTGCTGGTTTATATAGGAGACTTGAACAAATACAGCATGTCTTACAGGATAAGAGCAGTGTCAAAGAGGAAATTGGGCTTTTTTAACCAATTGAACAGGTTTCTTTCTCTTCTTCACTCATTTCATAGCTTTCTTAAGGATGCTGAACCAACATTTGAATAATATGCCATAGATCCTCCCTCATGACCTCCTTATAAACATATTGGTGTGGTGCTGCACAGACTTACAGGCACATTCACTTGACTGCAATCCATAGATAACAACATCAGTCATATTTACTTTTGCTAATTTCAGTGGGCCATGTGGTTAACATAGATAAATCACCAGACCTAACAGTTTCACAAAGGGGAAAGGAGGTCAAAAAAAAGATGGATGCACCTACAGGGAGTAGTCAGTAATCCTACAATGGTATTCTTCTCTGCCTCAGGACAAAATGAGCATGTTGAAGACTCATCTCTGGGAGGGCGTGTGTGTACGTTTCCCAAATGAATACGTTTCTCTCTGTGTAATTCTTGGCAATCCAGGTGCCTGAGGATAAAAGCCTACAGCAGTGAGTTTGCGAAGGGGGTGTCAGTATGTGTAAATCTCTCTCTGCCTGAGCATGAATGCATAAAAGTCAAACGCACTGCTGTTAATGTGTGACCTGAGTTGACTTGACACAAAGTAGTGCTACTGTAAAGGCAACCATCACTTAATGTTGTATGATACTGGTAAAAGAGGAAGGACATGTTTAATTTGGTAAAATATAGACAGAAATGAGGGGAATTCCAATAGCTTTAGTGCTTCTACTGACAGTAACATTTGCATTAATTTAGAGGCTGAAATCACATGTCCTATGTTAGCTAATTTAGAGCCTTAATAACCATGGAAATGACTCGGCATATAGCAAACAGCTCCTAGCAACTGGCAGTGCTGGCACTGGCGTTGAGGAGGTCTCCGCCACATCAGAAGATAAAGCAGGATGTTTCGACACTTCAAATGAATAGCAGATCAAGCATGTCATAGATTATGCTGTTAGACTGGGAGGGATTGAATTATAGCTAAAAGGAAAAGCCTGCTGGAACAGCTGGGTAAATTGATCTATCAAACTCAAGCTTGACAATTTTTTTTTCCACAATCCTGTGTGAAATTATGAAGGGAAACATCCAAATCCATCCCCCTGGATGCTTGATTAAGATGAAAACGGTCTCAACTTCATTCTGTTTATTCTCTCTAGTTCAGGTGTCAAAATGGTTTAGCTTCTCTAAGAGCTGAGAGACAGCACGTTAGGAGAACCTCAAATGGTTTGACCTATTTTTCTGTAATATAATCCTAGATAGAATGCATTTAAAGGTAATTGCAGCATCTATTCCTTTTTGTTACCTGATTAATAACCATTCCACAACTTGCTCCAAATTCTCCAACCCCATCTCCTTCCTTTCACCAACAGCCCTGATTCTCTGGATACACACAGTCTTCTCAGTCTCTCACCATGCCATGAGAGATGAAAGGGGATTCTGGGGTATAGAGTGTATCAGGCATCTTAACAAAGGGTGCCAAAAAGGCCCTGACTCCACAGCCCGGGGGCGTGGCACTGGGATGCAATCTCCCAGCCCCTTTGTTCTTTAGTGCTCGGCTCTGAAATTGTTTCAGAGCGGCTTCACCTTTTTCATAGCGAGATCCTACCCCTGTTTCATGCTTATTCGGTGCTTCCCAAAACAGGAAAAAACATGTCTCTGTAAACAAATTCTGACTCAGACGGGAAAGCTATTTCACAGTTTCAACTGACAAATATTTCATTTCTATAAAGTGCTACTTGCAATAAGTGGGGTTGTAAAAGTACTGCTGTAAAGCCTACTCCCTCCCTGTGTGTCTGCTGTGATGAACTAACCCTTCTGTTATCAGCTGCGTCTCCCACTGCTTAGCTTATTGCTGCTGTTGACCTTATAAAAGCCATTTTTCTTTCAAGGAAAATACTTCACTTTATCTTTTCTCTTGCAAAATTGCTCCTCCGTGATAAGTACAGTATCAGTAGTGGCCTTTTAATTACTTTATGATTTTTGACCAGCAGTGTAAACACATTCTTCTGCTTGGTGTGTAAACAAGCTCCAAACACACTGAAGTAAACATCTCTCCTCCAATGTCACAAAACCATGCTTTGAAAGATTAACTAAGACATTATTTTTGTATTTTGGGCTGCGATAGAGTACAGCTCAGGTAAATTATACCACCTGCACACATTCACACACACCAAGAGTGGCATGTTTGCACAAAAGCTCTATTGAAGTGATCTGCAGTAGAAGTGCATATGAACAGCACACATGCAGCAGCCAATGAGAAGCCCATATTACAACGGGTGTGCGCTCAGGTCTCACTCTCAGCCAATCGCGTCTACTCATCCACACAGTACATGTGTTTGAGAGTGTGTCAAAGAGAGAGATAGTGAGAGGATTAGATTACATTGTACAGATGGACAGTATTCTTATATGTCATGCACATATTTGTTCAGTTTCGTTTGCTCCATTGTGCTGCAGATTTGGGTTTCTTTATCCAGTAAAGCGAAGTGATGCAAATCCACAGTGATAAAAAAACAAAAAACAAAACAAAACTCACATGCATAACATTTAGTAGTTGTTGGATTCATACAATGTAAGAAAAGTTAATATTACTACTACTACCACTAATAATAATAATAATAATAATAATAATAATAATAATAATAATAATAATAAATATATATAGATTTCTATAGCACTTGTCAAGGCACCTAAAGTGCTTTACATTAGTGATCCATTATTTATTTGCTCTCACATTCACACTATCATAAGGTATAATTTCAGTTTCCCTTTCAGGATTCTTAAAAGAAATATAGTCACGTCGTTTGTTGAAAGTGATTGTTAGGCTCTAAATGTTTGTCTTTCTGCCAACTGCCCTTTCTAAGACCATTGCACTTTCAATCACACCACCAAGGCCTTGATCTCACCATTGGAAGGTGCCGCATGTAACTCGCAAATATCATGTGATCAAGGGGCTCTCATGAGGCATCACATGACCGGGTGGATGTTTGAACAGTGTGTCCCATACAACTCCGCTTCTACTGTTGTCCTTGTTGTTCTGCCTCGTACTTGTCATGAAGGCATGATGCCTTGGTGTGTTGTAAGCATGTGCTTTTCTTTTGTTTTAAACAGTTTCTCCAGCCTTGCATCACTGCGTTGCTTTGCAAGTAAGTCCACGCAGCATTTGAAGTGACCATATTCTAAGGATTATACTTACAAAGCTTAAAATCACATCATCTGACACACTGCTGCATTGCAAAATGAAAGAGTTTTAGAATGAAAAAAGGGAACCTCGTGTGTGGTTTTACATTGACATTATTGTTGAACAGAAAATACTGAAAGAGTGCACACCCTGCTATTGAATAGATGGTTTTGAATCAAGACTCAGCTGAAAGGCCTCGCATTTCAATGAATGTCCTACAAATATAACACAGAGAAGTGTGATGCAAAGCGCAATGAAATGATTTTCATGTTTACTCATAATAAATAATAAATGCTGATTATTATCAACAGTACATATGCAGCATAAACAGCATCAATACTGAATTTTTAAGCAGCTATTTAATAAGATCCTACTGTCATAAGAAGCTGGATAATATAAATTGTGTAATGATTATTGATGGGGTAATAAAATAAGTTAAAATTTTGAAGTGTGTGTATCATTAAGTAGTACTAGGTCGCGTTCATTAAATGATACATGTGTCTCTTATGATATAAAGTAGGGATTATGCTAACTATACCCATGAATTTATTGCATTAATGGGGTTTATTACATGCTCAACCCAGTCACATGAATCTTTTATTGCTTTGACAACACATTATCAGTTTCTGTACATGTTGTTATTGTACTTTTTATCTATGATCAAGAGCGACAGTCACAGCCAGGGTTACTACTGGACAACACAGGGAGCCCAGCCTGTACAGATTATATAGTTGTGATAAGTTTACTGATAACGCTGGTGCATGGGTGGACTTATCTGTCACTGTGAGATAAACGAAACAAAACACAAGACTTTATCTGCAAATATGAGTACAGACTCTGCAGGAAATGACACTCTAGTGAAGAGGTTTTTATCAAGCAAGTTGTCATGGCATTTTCAGTCAGGAAGGTGTTTGCACCCACAGTGTATCAGCATCACAGTGCATACAGTGACACGGTGTCCACCTAGTGGTCAGTATGGGAATAGCACACAGCTGTCTCTGCTTAGAGGTTACCAGCAGATGGCGCTCACACAACAGGTAATAATACTTGTACCTGAGAATCTGCACGTTTTTTGTTGTTCTATCAACACCTGTTTACACCAGCCTGTTTTTAATTATTTTTTTTGTTAAGTAGTCTCATTTGGCAATTAGGGAAAGTAAAATTCTATTTTTACCCCCACAGCAGATGTAAGACTGTGTTGCTATGGCACCAGAACAATAGTATGTCCTTCAGTTTTCTCTCATCCAAGACATTTAGAAAAGACCTCTGATTGTAATTTAGATGTGACTGAATAACCCTTGATTTGAGTCTGACCCTGCTGAAAACTCCCTGGGACACGGACATGGAATACATAAGGAAACCCTTGTATGCTTTCCGCTTAAATAATGCATCAAAGAGGCACGGCGAATGTCACTCCAGAACATGACTTGTGTAGATGTTGCTCACTTCTTTCTGCGTGACTGGCAGCAGACATTCAATTTTGTGGTGAGATCTCCCTCCATTCATTTTACAGATTCCAGCAGGGTTCACACATCGACAGACAGACGCATCTGTCGATTACAACTCATCTGATGGTTAGAGAGGTCAGAGAAAAGAGACTCTCCATTCCTTTGCTGGCTCCAGAGTGTATATTGCTTGTGAATGACTTTCACTTTAACAGAGATAAGATATTTTAAGGTACATTCATAGGCTCTTTGTGGGTACCTTTTAATCGATACTGGCTTATGTTCAAACACAGGCTTGTTTCGTGTTGTTTTCCACATTGGAAAGTAAAGGTTTCCTCTTTTCCTCTTGAAGCAATGCAGATTAAACAGTGTTGTTGTTCCAGGAGCAGGTACATTGTTTTCTGCTTATTCTATCATTATCATCCCTTTAAAGGTAATTATTCCTCATAGCTTTATTACTGCTGGCGGTTTACTTTTAAATCATGAGACAAGCAAAATGCAAATAGGCACGGGCTAACAATAATTGCAGCAATTATTACAAAAGTTCTCTTGTCATCTAATTGCAGATAATGAAATCATGAGATAGTGAAACAGGGATGATAATTTCAGTGAATATACATATCAAAAACCCTACTTTGACTGTCAAGTGGGTCAGTTTGACGTCACCGCACTGAATGGGAAAACAGCTCATCTCACAGACAAGTAACACTGATTGTCCGATTGGAAATAAAGCATTCTGCAGTTTTGTTTTTAATCTTCCCTATATCTTTTACGTAACAGAAACTCATTTGCGTTTATAACTGAGAGCTTCACGGGTTTCTTTATGTTTCATTGATAAGTCTGTTCAGCCGTAACACCACGCTGCACTGAAATTGTGAAAGGGTCACGACTTTCATCAATGCCTGAGTGCCCCACAGTTGAGCTGAGGAGAATTTCTTTCTGTTAGCGCAGACCTGAAGGTGAAACTAAGTGCAGCAAGTCAAATAGAGACTCTGACGTGTTGGCTTTGACACCCACATGAGGCACCTAATTGTACATGAGGAGAAATGTATGAGTCTGGGCAGAGGGGTGTGTGTGTGTGTAATGTGCCATGAATTAATGTTAGCAAACAGGAGGGAAAATGAAGTGAACAATGTCATCAGTGCCACATGTAATAGGAACATATATTATCAAAGGCCCCAAGACAGAAGAAATTATAGGCAAATGACTGATACTGCTGTAACAGATTAAAAAGAAATAGAGATTAATAAATGTAGAGGTTATTATCAGATCAGAGAGATTAAATGCGTTAAAGAACAGTTATCGGAAAATTGAAATTGAAGTCCTATGGGATTGTCATACTCTGCTAATTAAAATCAGAACCCCTCAGTCAGACTTTTGATGATTCTTTACAATTTAGAGGAATATTTCTTTCCCCATTTCTATTGTGTTGCCTCAAAGCGAGCCTTGTGTTGCTGTTTGGAGAGTTGAGTGTGCATCAGTGTCAAAGAGGTCAGCTCTGGCAGGATGCAAACACATATCCAATTCTAAAGTTTTTTCTTCGTCTTCATTTTTTTTTTTTTTTTTATGTCAGACACTGCTTTCGCCTTTCGGTATTCTTTTCAAACAGTGAACATTCAGAGCGCTCCGAAGTTCGAATAAGTGTAATAAAGCTGCTCTTTGGTGGGGGGAAAAATAGTTCAAACATAAAAGACATCCGACCCCAGAAGAAGCTGTTTTTGCTGCTACATGTGGGCTGTTACCCAGCTCTGTTCTGAACCTGTAAAAGCACTGTCTGTGTTTCAAGAATTTCTCCATGACATTTGAATAAAGGTGTTCTACTGTGTGTTACTGTGCAGAGTGCTTTGGATATATTTTCTTTTTGTACATTCACAGATAGAAATTAGATTTTTCTCCAGGAAAGGTGCGATGAGAAAATACTGTTAACTTACAGTTCTTCATATTGGTCATTTAAACCTTTCATGCACGAATTATGAGAACCTTAATCAAATTTTTTTCCTGAGTGTTTTTATTCCTCTTTAGGCATGAAAAAAACAATGTGATAGAAAATTTTCTTCTGAAAAATAAATAAAAAAAATAAAATAAAAATAATATATATTTTTAGATACATAAAAAAAAGTAATAATGACAAAAAAATTCTTATGAACCTATTTTTCATGAAGTTGTAAAAATATCCACTCAGCTGGACACCACACATTTAATTTTTGACACAGAAACATGTATTTACTGATAAATTGTGTGAAAACTGTGGGGAAGGCTTGTGATTCTGGGGGTTTATCCTCAGGAGAGATCTACACAATGTTACCAATTCAATGTCAGAAAAGACATGCAGTGTCTTAAAACTTTAATAAAGATATGTGTAAAAAAAAAAAAATTAAAAAAATAACGAAAAGAACAACACAATCCATGAATATACAAGAGAACAGCTGTAGAATAGCTGTCCACTGTAGTGACCACTATGCATGAAAGGGTTAACCTGACCCTGTTACATTTAAAATATGACTGAATATTTTCATATATTCGGATTCAAGGATGAACTGAAGATTTTAGTGGCCAAAGGTCAAATATCAAGGCCCCTTCTTTTTTTTTTTTTTTTTTTTTTAATATTTAACTTCTATTTGACCAGGAAAAAAGATCCCATTGAGATTACGAACCTCTTTTCCAAGGGAGTCCTGGCCAAGAGGCAGCATGAAATACAACACACAGTTACAACATACAATTTACAGGACAAATCAATCTATGAAAAACAAGTGCAAGTCATTGAGTTATTCTCGAGCTGCTAGCACTTTGAGTTTGAATTTAAAAGCATTCAATGAAATCAGTTCACTCAGTTTCCAGTCTTTTAGCAACATATTCCAAATGCCCTTTTACCCTTCTACCCAGCTCTGTACGGGCGAACAGCACAAAGAGGAACAAATGCTCGTTTGATCACAGACAATAAGAATCAACACTTCTTCTTGTTATTAAACTACAAATAAAGGAAGGCAATGGTCCAAGTATGGCCTTGTACATAAAGGTGTACCAGTGTCCCAACCTCCTAATGAACAGGGCAGGCCAACCCACTCTGGAATACAACTCACAATGATGTGTCATGGCTTTAGAATTAGTAATAAACCTAAGAGAAGCATGATAAATTGTGTCAACCATTTGAAGATATTTGGACGATGCATTCATATAAAGTAGATCTCCATAATCTAACACCAATAAAAAAGGGGCACAGACAAGGCGCTTTTTTACATCAAAAGAAAAACACAACTTATTTTGAAAGTAAAAGCCCAGTTTAAGCTTTAACTTCTTTTCCAGGTTTTCAAAGTGGGGTCTGAAAGTAAGGGATTCAGGGAGTCATCAGTCACTATCACCTCATATCAGTGCACTTTGGTGGAGGTCATTTCTCAGGAGCAGCTTAAGGGAATTTCTTTCAAATTTGGCGAAAACATTAACATGGACTCAAGGGTGAACTGTTTGGATCTTATGGTTGAAGGTCTAAGATGAAACTCACTGTAAACAAACACTACAAGTCAAGACTTTACAAAGTAATTATAAACTAGCGCACTGACCCGTGGAGATCCACAGGTTCTAAATGTAGTAGTTTTTATGCTGTTTTTATATTCATGTGTGCTGTGCCGCATTTGTCCAGCAGTCACCGCCAAAGTGTTCTGGCCATAGCATCATGATTGGAAGGCTATTGTGTTCCAAAATTACTAATACCTCCCCAAATATTGGTCCTATCAACTTGCCCTTTGTGCTAGTCCGTTTCTTGACCAAAAACACGTAAGTATGACAAACGGCAGTAGTCAGCTCTTTCTGGATTTTGTGTGAATCCCGAGACACACACACACATACACGCACACAGAAGCCACTTGACTTTTAAAATATAGATGAATAAAACTTATAATTATTTGAAAAGATATGATGATGTGATAACATTTCATATTCAAAAGGACAAAGGTCAATTTTGCTCTTGTAAGCACTTTTTTTTTCATATTTGACGCAATTGATCAGATTTGGTGGCCAAAACAAAGATCAATGCCCCAGTGCAACTTCACAATAATGGTCATGATTAAAGACTTTATCAAAAAGAACAAAGGTTAAATTAGCTCTTGTAAACACCGTATCTCAAACAAATTAAACACAACTGATTACATTTTGGTGGCAAAAGGTCGAAATCACTGTGACCTCACAATACATGTTCTTTTTCTCTTTTTTAAAAAAAATTATTTTATTATTTTTTCCCATTATTGATAGTAAATGACACACCTGCACAAACAGAATGCTTGAACTTCTCACCTTAATTCCCACGTTAGCTGAACTCCTGGCCAAAAGGCTCAGAAACATTGATTGTACTTTGGAAAAAAAAAAAAAAGAAAGAGAGAGATGTTGGAAATGATTTGTCTCCTGAGTTTCTCACTTTCTACTCACTGCACACAAGGAATATCAGAAGCAACATCTTCAGTAAGAAAAGCACAAGTGGGGCCAATAACAGTGATGATGGCTCTGGTCCGCTTCGGTGGAACAGGAAGATGATAGTGAGCCATATGCACTACTATACCAATGTTCTAGAACTGGAACACCTGAATGTGACACAGCCGGTAGTTAATAATGTAGGTTTACTCGTGTACTTTTTCTGCTCAGGTCATAAAGTATCTACACAGGCCACACAAATATTTTGACTCAGGAAGTCTGCACTTTTTTGCATAGATTCAATTGCTGCCCCAGTCAAAGGTGGGCAAAGCCACAGGGGAAAATTACCAGGAGTCATCACGTGTCAGGTAAGATTCCTGAATAAAACAAAATAAAACAAAGAGTGGGTTTGATACAGACTTGATAAAAGTCAATCCAACATGCCCACACAGTCCTCAGATGAGGTCTCATCAGACTAAATAAGTAGGAGGATAAAAGCTAATCAAAGCCCTTGAAGCTGACATTACACTGTGTCAACAAATCCAATGAAACAGTAGAATAGTAACAATGTCTCTCTCACTTCTAATTTACTAAAATCTAATAAAGTAATAATCAGAAAATATATGGCACTGAAAACTGGAAAAACAACAGCAGCAACCAAAGACAAAGTGAGAGACAAAACCAAAGCTAAAATGGGAACAAGCAAGAAGCATGAAGAAGAGCTGGGGGAGATTAAGGCTTCGCTGATAAGCTTGGGAAAAGAGGTTAGTGAATTTACAACCGAGATACCGAAACTGCTTCAGGTGGTGACAGACGTTAAACAACTAAAGGAAGATGTGAAGGAACTGAACAGATTGATTAAAGAAAAGAACAACAGAATTGAAGGTCTGGAACGGCGAACTGATGAATTAGAGCAGTACACAAGAATGGAGGATGTTATTATTTCTGGACTGGATGTAAAGTATCGTTCATATGCAACCGTGGCCAGAGGGTCTACCGGGCTCGTGGACACACCGCCTGAGGAGCTAGAAACACTGGAATGGTAGGTAATTAACTTCCTCGAAACTAAAAGCATAACTATCCAGTCTACGGACCTTGAGGCTTGTCACACGCTTCCTAGAAAGGTATGGAGACACATTTGTTTCTTTATTCATCAATTAAAAAGAACAGATTTGCAACCAAAAAAGAGATTTGAGAGCAAAAGACAGTAAGTGGCAATAAAAAAAAAGATAATTGTGCTTATAAATCAGTCCTCATTGCTTGTGAGTTAAAAACTTTTGCTTGAGACTTCAAAAGTTCTGCATGAAAATCACTCCTCTTTGCTTGCAGCTTCAAAAGTTTTGCTTGCAAATTCAACTGCGCTTAATGGGCGGGGCCTACGCCGATGGATGAGAGAAGAGTTTCTATTGGTGGGTTTGTCCTGGCTCCAGCGCCGGCTCCAGCTTCCGCGTTAAACCCACTTCTCCATTGTGTTATGTTACTGGGAGGTCAGTTGATAGTCTGTTGTTCTTTGAAATTGAAATGTGTCACATAAGTAATGAATTCCACTAAATATCATCGGCTACAGCCTTTACATTCACAGCCTGAGCAGAGTACGGAATGAGTGACGGAGTAACAGGGAGGAGTTTACAACATAGGGCTGGGATTTAAACATTAGTGATGACCGGTACCTGCGGTACCAAAACATCATGGTTCCTACTATACCAGAAAACAAATCTGGAATAAGACACACTTAAGTAATTTATTATTATATTATCCTCTGTATTTTGCCATTTTCACTGTAAATCATGTATTTTCCTATAATTTCATTTTCAATACTTAATTTAGATGCTCATGAAAACTTGAGTAAATACATAGGTTATTGTATCTAAACAGAGAAAACTGAAAAAAAGTGACTTTTTCAGCAAATATATCAATAACTGAACATAAACCAAGCATCTCCATCCACTATCATTTATGAAACTCCAATGGTTTATAGGAATGTGTATTGACAAGAATCTAGCGATACGATACAAATCACAATACAAGGATCACGATGCAATATATATCATGATACTGGTAAAAAGGCCATTTTTTTTTCACTTGTTTCTTTTTTTTTTAATGATTATTTCCTTGAAGAATTGAATTACACCAGAATATGCACAAATACTAAACACATTTTTATTTGGTCACAACAGGATCTAATCCTATATCACAAAATTGTTTCTGTGTTCAAACTGAGATGATGTTTTACAGACATTACAATTTAAGATCCTGTTCAAATGTTCATATTCTATTAGTTCATAACTAACATCATAACATTATTTTAGTTCAATCCCAACAAAGGAACTAACATTATTTAATGAATAGTGTTAAATGATAATAAATAAAAAACAAAAAAACAAGAAAAAAAATGAGCCTTCACAATATCTGCATTTGAATAAATACCTAAAAATATCAATACAGTACTTTTTAATATCGATACAATATTGTGAAATGAAATATCGTGATATATTGCAGAACCGATATTTTCTTACACCCCTATTGGTTTAACTGGTGAATCAATATTGTAGAAGATGATGGTGTTTCCACATTCACTACAGAGCCTCTGAATGTCCAAATGGATCATATCTGATGACCATGAAAAGATGACAAACTGTATTTTGCACTGATTATTTACATGTATAGTATTAATGGATCAACAGGGATTAAACGTTTACATAAATAGATGGTAGAGGTTTGTCTTTATGGGTTAATCATGTTCATGTGAAACCTACTCAAACTGCAATAAGCAGCTCATAATAATGAACATGTTATCCAGTGGCTTATTGATGCTATTTTAGTAGATTTGAACAAGACCTGACCGGTTTGTGGAATTATTGGATTATTGATATAGGCATATGGATGGTTTGTAGTACTGACAATATATACACGATATGTTAAATGTATTCAGTGACACAGTATTTATTAACAGTCGGTTCTCAGACAAGAAAATCACTGAAGTAATGAAAAACAGATGAAAAAAGCAAGTGAAGTAGAGCATTATGAGTCAATGAAAGGCATTGAATATGAGCACATGGTTCAAAATGTAGCAAGATTTTTGTCAATACTTCCTCATACACAGCAAATAAACATGAATGATTTGGCTTTTCTCTCTGAAACTCCCAGAAGACAACAGCAGATGGTCAGGGTTCATAGAAAGGACGTGTCCCATTCTGCCCTTTGGTATCTCCTGATTGTGTGGTCAGGATGGAAGGCACATCACACCCTTTAGATGAAACACTTCAATATATAACCTTCACTAATAATACCTATTTCCATCCCTCTATGTGTCCCTGTGCTTCTCATATTGCCTCAGACCCCAAAAAACAACAGGAGCTGAGAAATCAGTAGTCTGGTGTTGGTGTTAAGGTCCCTTCAGGATTCGAGGTGTAGTTTTGTTTCCCTTGGAGAGCCACCATATACTGGCAGGTGCAGAAACGCACCACTTTTGATCTCTCTGCAGAGTGCTTTGCTCACTCCCTTTGATTCATTTGCCACTACACTTTGGAATGCATCAATTTTAGTGTACATATTGCGTGGTTTTCCTTGTGTTTTTAGATCATTGCGGGGGAGAGTAAACAGCCGCAGCAAGCCAGATTTAGAAAGCAGTACACCTACACAATTTCATGCAAAGAAACACATTGTGAGGATTTAAATAGACATTCATGTAGGCATCTAAAAGTAAAGGTTTCCAAAAACATCCTTCCTTTAAGGAGAGTTTTTAGTCAACCTCCTCTTTATGACCTCAATTAGAACATCTGAATGAAAAAGGTTGGTACTTTCAGCTAAAGACCATCTGGCATCCCAACTGCTGCTCTTTAAATTCACTACAGTTTGGTTCATAATTCAAATTAAGGGGGGTACTGGGGGGTCTGTACTTGTGAGAAGACCCAGACCCCCCTAAAGAGACAAAAATATCAGTTTTGGACTTAGACAAACTTTATTGATCCACAAGGGAAATTATTTGGTCACAATAGTTCAGTTTCATACAAAAACATTCTTGAAACATTCCTAAAAAAACACTTGCAAAAAAGCAAAAAAAAAAAAAAAAAAAAAAAAAAAAAAGGAAAAAGGAAAGTAAGTGTGAAGAGATAAAAGCCATAAATAATATAAATAGAATAAACTAATAAAACAGGAAAAAACATGCAAAATACAATTATATACACTACACACAAAAAGTGAAGGATATTTCTTTTTTTTTGGTCATTTTTACCATTTGTAAATAAAACTATGTCTGGTCATTAAAAAAATGTGTTTCAATTCAGTTCACACACAAAAAAGTAAAAAGTGGAGTGCAAGAATCCCAAATGAAAAAAATAGCCCAAAAATTAAAAATATCCTTAACTTTTTGTTTGTAGTGTGTGTACAAATCTACAGGAAATGGAAGTAGATACACACTATTTACATTCAGGTGTGAAAGTGACTAAAGTGCAGTAATGTGAATGTATGAGTTAGAGGGGTGAGTGGTTGTACAGGTGGATGGAGAATGATATGAATGAAGTCACCGCAAGCCAAGTGGGTGGAAAGAATTGTCCCTGATGGAGAGCAGCTTCTCCTGTGTCCTCCTGTCCCTACTGACTCAAACGTCTCCATGTCCTGCCAATAACGTGTCCTGCTTTTCAGATCAGTTTGTTTGTGAGACGTATCTTACGTTAAATGGAAGTTGAATGTGTAGCTTTGAATCTTGCTTTATCTTTATCTTTGAATCTTTTGTTCGTGTGTGCTGAACTTGGAGAAAAGGTCAGATTCTAAGAAAAAGATCTTATCTTGCAGCTTTGTGGTAAAAGCGAGCTGAGTTAATCTTGATAATGAATTTAGGGACTCTCTGTGGTCAAGAATTGCGCAAGTGTTAGAACTAGACGTACTTACGGAAACTCTTTGTGGATTAACTGTGCAGTGTAAGCTAAATTGTTGGTGCAAATGTCAAACCAAGGTGCGATTAACTCAAGTGAACTTTCAAATGGGGTTTTTCTTAGAATTAGCTTACGTGGAGTTATTGACATAAGCTGTGACATGTTTTACCCAGCAACAACTGTCAAACCAATCATATATGAATGTTGAGATTATGAACCAAATATGGAAGTCTTCCAAGTGACTGAAGACTATAAAATGTAATGAAGAAGATTTTCATGTAGATGAGACAAAGCCAGAGACGAATAGTGTGTTTGATGCTAGACTAACTGATAACTGACTTCTTTCTTTTTTTGTAACTTTTTCTATTTTTGCCTGAAGCAATAAATCAAGCTCTGTTTCAACTTTTTAAAACCTCAACCCTTCTTTTTTGGTGGATTCTTCATTTCTCCTGGGTTGGTCCCTCCATCCGAAACATAACTGGTGAGTTAATGATTTAAATAAAGCGACCCCCCTCTGGGGCAGCCCGGATTTAACTGGACAGCCGTTTTTACGGAAGTATTGGAGTAAGGTGGAGAAACACCAGCGGTCAAGTGTTTCGCATGGGCACGCAGTTTAAGTCAGAGCAAAGCGAAAAGAGTTACCCTGTGTATAAAATCTAAAGATATCTGATGCCGTAAATTCATTAACCTAAATTAATTGTGGTTTTTGAGATTTACTGTTACTGGCGTGTTCAAGATGTTGATCTGATTGATGTCCCTCTTTCTGATGCTGCTCCCCCAGCTTACCACGACAAAGTACAGGGCACTAACATCCACAGGTGGGTAGAAGAACTCCAGCATCTTGCAGCATACATTAAAGGACCTGAGCTTTCTACTAATGCCCTTCTTATACACAGCACCACTGTTGTCCTTCCAGTCCAGATCAAGGTTCTAATAGTTTTGGATTTTTCCTTATAGTTTAGTTTTATTTAGTTTTGACTTTTTTTCCCCGTCTAATTCAGTTAGTTTTAATTCGTTTGCTAGTATTTATTAGTTTTTGTTTTTTTCTGAATGCTTAGTTTTAGTTTAGTTTGAGTTTTTTCATATCTTTTATCTTCTTTGCCGTCGTATTCAAATAAATCCCATACAGGACTCTGCTGCGTTCTCTCAACTTTAATCTCCATGTTTCCAGGTAGAGTGGGGACCAGAAGACGACAAAATGACAAGTGATAAGAAGTGACAGACCGTGAAGTGTCGTATGGTGCCGCTAGCTAAAATTGCTACAGCGAAATAAATCGCTTTTGTATCAATCCAATGTGGACAAAGAAGAAAACGAAGGGAATTTTTATCCATAATTTTTATATGTTTTAGTTAGTTTTGTAAGCACACAATACAGTTTCAGTTAGTTATTATTTTTTCTTTTAATTATATATATATATATTTTTTTATTTCCGTTAACAAAAATTTTTTTTCAATTCTAGTTTTCGTCATTTCGTTAGTTTTCGTTAACGATAAAAACCTTGGTCCAGATTGCAGTTCACATGGTCTGCCAGGTACTTGTAGTGGACCACAAGTTCCATCTCCTGGCCCTGAATTGTGATTGGCTCTACTGGTGTACCTCTGCCTCCTGAAGTCCACCACCAGCTCCTTGGTCCTGTCCATGTTCAGGAGCAGGTGGTTAGCGTGGGACCACTCCACAAAGTCTGTGATCAGCGTCCTGTACTCCACCTCCCGTTCATCTCTAATACATCCAAGCACTGCCGAGTTATCAGAGGACTTCTGATGGGTTGGATAATTCTTCTGATTTTGTGAAAAAAAAAGCAATACAAGTCAACTCCCATTCTTAGCGTAGGAACAGTTTAATACAAAACACTTTCAGACACCCCTATTGTGGACCGTACCATTTTTGACCACGATGGCGCTAAAGGAAACTGAGAACCAACTTTAACTTGTTCATCCATTCCTGACTATGGTTAGGGCTTCATTTATCCTACTGGTTGCCGGTTCAGTCCCTGACTAGTAGGAAGAGTGTGGGAAAGTGGTTGAACCTCACTCTCTCATGCCCACATCCACAGCTGAGGTGCCCTTGAGCAAGGCATCTGACCCCTCACTACTCCTTGGACAGGCAGCCCACTGCTCACTGTGTGTATGTCACTAATTCACAGATGGGATAAATGCACAGACCAAATACCCCTCAACGGATCAAAGAGCTTATATACTTTGTTAGAATTAATCAGTATTTAATTAACATTTAATCAAAATGTAATGATCTCAAAAGATACTTCATATTATTTTACTTTAGATAGTTAAAGTCTTAAGTTTAATCACATATTAGTTAGAAGTAGTTAATGTTTTAAGAAAATTATTTTGTTTCACTAGATTTCTTTGTTTCACTAGTGAGTGGTAAAGTTCTTATGATAGCACATCTTAGTCCACATACTAAACTGGCAGATTTATGATCACAGGACTTAGGTTTTACCTTAGCTACACTTTTGAATACACTTCCCCACATAGGATCATAAACTATAGGACACAGATGTCAAACATGTAGCCCGGGGGCCAAATCTGGCCCGCCAAAGGGTCCAGTCCGGCCCTTGGGATGAATTTGTGAAATCCAAAAATTACACTAAGAAATTAACAATCCTTTTAGTTCAGGTTCCACATTCAGACCAATTCAATCTCAAGTGGGCAGGATTCAGTAAATTACTATCATAATAACATAGAAATAATGACAACTCCAGATTTTTCTGTTTGTAAATGTAAATATTTTCATGTATTTTCACTAAAACAAAGTATAATTTTGCAAAAAATGTGAATAACCTGAACAAATATGAACAACCTGAAATTTCTTAAGAGTTTTTTTTTTTTTTTTTTTAATTTTAACAATATTCTGCCTGTTATTAAATGTTTTGTGTGTTTGTAGATCCACTGTGATCTGTAAGTTATAATGTACATGTGTAAATGATAAACTGAGACACAATATTGTTAAAATTACACTTATTTTTTCAGTTTGTTCATGTTATTCACATCTTTTAAAAGAATAGTTTGTAGCTGTAAACCTTTTCGTAATGTAAATTTACTTTTTTCGCTCTAAAACAGAGAAAAGCTTGGAGTTGCATTATTTATATATTATTATGTTATTATTTTCGGGCCCACTTCAGATCAAATTTAGCTGAATGTGGCCCCTGAACTAAAATGAGTTTTACACCCCTGCTATAGGAGAGAAGATGTAAACATGGTCAGTATAGGGTCAAACATCTGCTTGACCTTAGAGTCAGGTAGTACCAGTTCATTTTTTGTGACACAACCTACCTAGTACGAGAGCAGCTTTGCAAAGACATGAAATATGTTGCTTAGATAAGGGGGAACAAGGATGTGTATATCTTAACTGTCGTCAAAACAGGTTACATGGTGGAGTTTCAAGGAGCAACGTGAAGCCGCTGGAGAAAACCCAACGCACGAAATGGAAACACTTATCCAAGGACCCAATCAGAAGATGAGATCAAGCTACACGTCTAGATAACTATTGTCTACTATAAAACACTGGGTCTGGAAAAGAATAGTGAGTCAGACTTTACGAACTGGCAAAGTATACTGTTGTCAGGGAAATAAAGAGACCCAGAGCTCTGTACAGCTTATCAGTTGCTACTTGTATGCCCTGTGTATGAATTGTGCTATACAAATAAATCTGCCTTGCCTTGCCTTTGTTTTTTAAATAGTTAACTGAGACCGCCTGAACTCATTGTTATTCTTTATAAACGAACATGCAGGAGAATACAGACACATAGAAGATAATGAAGATAAAATGAGATTCTCCAACAACTTGTATAAACACAATGGGGTTGCAGATTTGTTCCAAGTAATGATTAAAGATGTTAACAGGAATATTCCCCAACACAATGGTCCATATTGTGAATGTATGTACGCAGTATTGTCTGTAAGTATAACAACCGTCACAGTTAATCATCTGCCATCCTACCTTTCTCTGCTTTGTTCAGTTTATGCTCCGATATGGGTGGACCTCCCAGATGTTGTGGGGTAATCTTTCTGTTTTGTTCCAACTGTGTAAGATAAGCACAAACAGTAGTGACGGAAGACAATACAAATGAAAATGTAGCCAAAAAGAAAATAATTAAAAACCAAACACAAACTAGAAAAGCACTTGGAGAGCGCAGACCTCCACCAAGGCAGATCAGTCCCCCCACCCCACCCCCCCGATCACCACCAAAATTTAATAATTTGTTCCTTGTGCCAGTATCAACATTTCATGAAAATTTCATCCATAACTTTTTGAATTATCTTGCTAACTGACAAACAGACAGACAAACCCAGATGAAACCAGAAGCACTCAGAGAGCGCAGACCTCCGCCAAGGCAGATCAGTGGGCCCCCGTGGCCCCCCCCCCCCCCCCCCCCCCCCACACCCCGATCACTACCAAAATTTAATCATTTGTTCCTTGTGCCAGTATCAACATTTCCTGAAATTTTCATCCAAATCTGTCCATAACTTTTTGAGTTATCTTGCACACAGACAGACAGACAGACAAACCAACACTGACAAAAACATAACCTCCTTGGTGGAGGTAAACATAACCTCTGCCATTACACTTGGCAGAGGTAATTAGAGGCAAGGCAAGGCAGGTTTATTTATATAACACATTTTGTGTACAAGACAATTCAGTGTGCTTTACATAAAACATTAAAAGCATAACAGCAGAAGCATTAAAAAGTATAGGCATGAGAAAAACAAACAAACAAACCAAAAAAATCAGATAAATAGATAAAACAGATAAGCAGATAAAAACTTTAAGCTTAAAAGAAAAAAAGCTCTATTCAAATGCAGCTGAGAACAGGTGGGAGAATAAATATTTTTGGTGTGGCTTAACTCCTAACCTTTCTTCCTTCCAAATCTTTTTGTCCCTAGATAGACAAATAGACTTGGTTCAGTACATGGAGAGATTTGAAGCTCAAACATATTCTTGAAAAGATAAAAAAAAAAAAAACACAGAAAGAGCTGAAGAGCTTAACACCTTGTCCTGTAGGTGGAAGGTTTAAATCCTGTTCTGGATCAGCCATAGTCCCAGCCTCCTGGTCCTTGCACTAATTCAGGAAGAGTTTAGAAGCCATGACATTCGGTCAGGTAGGTTTTATTCTTCTTTAGCGATGACCAAAGGCCAACCTCCTGAATAATGGATGTGTTTAATGCAGTGAATCAGTACATGTGTGTGTTGTGGGGTGTGTTTGGAGTGCTTACAGTCTGAAACAACACACTTGTAGCATATATGTGAAGTCCACTGTCATGAGGTAATGGAAACAAATGAAAACTAGGAGCATATGCTTTAGACTTCTTCTTTTTTTTTTTTCTTAAGTCCCCTTTGTTCCAGATTGACCTTTATGGCAATTTTTCCACCTGGTCCTCGTCTTTGTTTTTCTATTCGGAAATTTACCTCATGTAACACATAACGCATCAATATTCTAAATGTGAACCTTTCAAGACTTTTTTTTTGTTTCTGTTTTTTGTTTTTTTTTGTCAATGGAGAAGGTTGGTGTAGAGGTTCTTGGGTTTGTTTTGTTTTTCTATACATTTTTTAAAAATAGAAATTGCGCAACAATTTATTTTCAATTGATTTGTCACATATGATACAGTGTTTGTATTGCCCAATTTCTGACTAAGAGGGGCGTGGCCCAGGGGGAAGTGACACATGTGCATACCCTCTATAACAGGTCTGAAGTAGAGGCTCTCAGGCTGAGTGTCAAGTGTGGCCCTGCTTGTGTGGAACAGGCTGATGAAGCTGGTTGCCCGTAGCCATGTGCTGAGCTTTAGTTTCTGTTGTCGATATCTGAGTTTCCTTATGTTCTGTCGTGCTGTTTTTCATCAGTCAGTTTGTTTTTGTTTGTTTGTTTTTTTCATTAACACAGCCCTAAGGGCTATGTGCCTTGGACGATCACTGTAAATAAATTATACCACAGTGAAGATCATTCCAGCTTCCTGGTGTGTTTCCTCCTCCACTCGGCCAATCGTCACAGTACTGACCTCTGGATCTACTGGTTCTGTTGGAAAACTACCACTGATGGATGAATGGCTCCATCAGACAGGCCTCCCCTTCCACAGACGATCTGCATCGCTGTTGTCTTCCAGAGACACAGTCAAAATAACATCCAGGTTATCCACTGTGACACCCACTAACACACAACAACACAAATGTACAACTGTGGTGGACATTCATTTCATTTCATTTTCATTTTATTTATTTATTTAGACAGGGACAATGCACAATATACATTAACCTCAAAAAGGAGAGATGTAGTGTGCCAGGTTCTAGCACTAGTGCTAATTTCCACCTGTAGTCCCTGGGCAGGCTGATGTTATCATTAAAAAAAACAGACATTAATTAAAAATAAAACAGTAAAAAACAGTAAAAGTTGCATATTTATAACTCCATCTATGTAAAATATTCATTCCCATCCAACCATTCACTCTTATGTCCCACTGCAGTCTGTCACACACACTCTGAACATGTTTACATCACATTGCATTATGTCTCCAGGTTTGGTTTGACAGTAGATGTTTTTTCATCATGCGGGAGAATGTGTGATAGTTTGTACTTGTTAGTAGTTCTGTTGGTAATGTGTTCCACTGGCGCATGGCCACACATGAGAATGCTGAATTTGCAAATGCTGTTTTGTGTCTTGGAATCCTGCACTTGTTGCTTGTTGTTGATTGAGTAATTCAAGATGTTTTTCCAGAATTCGAAGAAATAAACCTTTTCAAAGGAGGAGCAGCAGAATGATGGATAACCTTAAACAACAGACACACATCTGTATATACTAGGCCTGTAACAGTACGCAAAATTTTCGGTTTGGTACGTTTTCGGTTATGAAAGCCACGGTTCATTTATTTTTCGGTTCGGTACGGGAAGAAAGAAAACCCCTCAAAATGTCTTTAATGCATTTATGAATTTTTGAACATTTTTCCCAAAATTTTTGGAGACAATAGAATATAGCAAAACAGGAATAATATAATTCTGCTGCTATAAATCACATAGAAAATAAAATAAATAAAATATTACTAAATGTATTTTAAACATTAGTATTGCACTTTTCCCTGAAAGGTAGTTTTGAACAAACAACAAAAATCTAATCACAGTTCTGTCAGTTCACATTCTGCATAAAAAAAAAAAAAAAATCTGCATGAAGTGCAATATTAACAAGAGGACAAACTCATATTCTCTTTTAACAAACTGAGGAGCTACATTGAGAACAAAATTAACCAAATTATTTATTTTAGGACAGAGAACAAACGGCTTAGGCCACTTTGTGTACTTGTGTGTGTGTGTGTGTGTGTGTGTGTGTGTGTGTGTGTGTGTGTGTGTGTGTGTGTGTGTGTGTGTGTGTGTGTGCAGGGTGCAATTTGTCAGAAACACGGGGGGGGGTTGTCGGAGCTGAGGGGGGATGCGGTCCATAACTAACGTAACTAACGCTGGCGTGAAATGAAAGTGAAACTTTACATTCTTTAAATGTTATACAGTGTGTGTGTGTGTGTGTGTGTGTGTGAGAGAGAGAGAGAGAAAGAGAGACAGACAGACAGACAGAGCTAGTGTGTTTTAGAACTACTGTAGTTCCTAGGGGCCAAACAGTGTTCATCTTATCTTCTCTTTCCTTGTTATTGTCTTTCACTGGGACCTGATGTGATTCATAAACTGGACTGTACTGATGGTGGAAGGTCTTCAGTCTCTTCCTTCCAGGTTCACATCATATTTGTTGTTTTTTTTTAACCTTATATCAGCTGCTATTCCATATTTCGGGTCGCCGTGCACTAGTTCCATATGTCCGTGTAAAACTTGTGTGGATTTAAAGTTCCGCATTGAACAACGTCTTTCGTTTCTTTTTCTCATCATACTGTGCCGTTTCGGTACAGCTGTGTACTGAACCGAACAGGTGTGTACCGAAACAGTTCGGTTCGGTACGTGTAATGATACAGGCCTAGTATATATATTTACATTTTCGAAGCTTAAGATCTTATATTTGGACAAAATTAAGCAGTGATGGAATGCTCGCCTTTTCTTGTCATGGATCTTAAGCGAGTACTTATACAATGATTCTAGAGGCCTCAGGGCAGATTTACAAGCCTGCGACCAACCGGTCATACAGTAAAGAAAATGTAGAACTGTCATTGCATTTAGATACATATTTGACGCTTCAGTGGACAGTGAGTTTCTGATATATCTGACGTTAGCATAGTTAAATTTTATTGTATTTGCCATCTTTTTAATGTACTTTTTAAAGCTTAGATTTGGGTCAAGTGTAGCACCTAAATATTTAAATTCAGTTATATTCTTAATTTTTTGTCCTTCTATCAGGATGTGAGAAAAATTCTTGGGTTTATTGCGGTTTGTAAAAAATATCGACAGTTTTCTCAACATTCAAAGTTGGACAGGAGTTCCTCAACCAATTAGAAACCTTCTCCATTTCTTGTGTTAATTTTTGAGTGACCTCTTCCATGGTTTTACCGTGGGTATATACCACAGTGTCATCAGCACATTCCTGATCAGACACAGAAAAATGCATCTGCAGAGACAAACACATTGACTTACATTTAGAGACGATGTCATTCTATTATTGTTGGTCCAAACCAAAGTCCATTTTGTTTCCCTACACAAGAAAGTTGAAGATTTAAACATTGCACTATATCATTATATTAGTAATATATTCTATTAATAGCATTGAGTTTAAATAAGTCAAATAATGGCTATTTGCAACTATTTCATTTGTTGTTTTTTTTTCTTCCTACTACAGGTTCATTAAATACTTAACACACTTTCGAAGTACTAAAGACTGATCTGAAATTAGAAAAAAGGTGGAAATCATACAAACAGCTGGTGAAAGCATAAAAGACGACATGGTACTTCAGGATTTGGAAATGACAACAGAAATGTCTGGAGTGAGGAAAAGAAAATTGGGATTTATTCTTTCCTGGTTCTTCTCCCACTTGAGGTGGTTTCTTCTTTTTTTTTCGTTCAAAACAGTAACTATACATAAGGGGAATTTTATTAATCATTACTTTTAATGTTACTATTTTTAAGGTGACCATATATTGATTTCCAAAGACACCCAGCTTCACCTTGAGATACTTAAACAATCACATTATGTAAATATTATTTATCATCACAAACCACTTTTCCGATGTGCCGGAAAAGGATTTGAACGATTTTGATTCAAACTGTGGTAGGTCTGTAGTCGTCAACAGCTGCAGACAGAATAATGAAAGGCCTTGTCCAGACTGCTAGCTACCACTGTATGTGGGGTGTGTGGGTTTGTTAAACGAAGCTACTGTGTTTTTAACTCACCAGCTGATAGGCCATGAGCTACTGTGAAGGCGCTGTGTCCACATCGTCGTCTTTGTTGTCATCATCTTCATTAGCAATTTCTTCAAATATCTTCTCCCACAAAACTACTGGGAGGATTGATTAAAAAAAAAAAAAAAAAGTATGTAGCTCTCTTGGGACAATGTCTACAAAGTTTGTTCACACTTTTGAGAAATTTGGATTTTTTACAGATTTTTGAAACATTCAAAATTTGCCTTTCCTTATAATGGTCTGTATTTTGATGGTTTATAACACTGAAATGGTTAGAGATATCAATATAGTTACTATTGAGCACTGATAGGTTGTCATATGTGGACTTTGATTTAATTAGTTGAGTTCTCCTCCAGTGAAAGTACCTCCCACTTCTACTGGGAGATTGATCAGAATTCCATGTAATGACCATGAACCCTTAACTCAAAATCTGTGACTGCATCATGGAATTGCTGAAAACTCTGTGATGGGCCCGCAGAAATCATACCAGTGTAAGTCAGTGACATGCATCAGCTGTGGTCCACACACAGATCCCCTCATTCAAATATAAGCTCTATATATAACCCCTCCTGAGACTGACCTATAGTTGGTCAGGGAGGTCCGTGACAGGTCCACAGATTTGCATGCGTCCCCGCCCTCCTCCCAGTAGTCCAAACAGTATGGACTAATTTATCAATTATTATTACTGTTTGTTGGACATTGACAGATAGACCTATATACACAAAAAGACTCAATAAATTGATATTAAATCAGAAGAGTCTGTTGCCATGATGGCAATATGTCACATTTTCTCACAAGCATCCCAGAACCTCGTGGTTTCTGGCAGTAACCCCATATTACCAAGAATTTATCTGGTACTAAAATGTTCAGAATCTCACAAAAAGTCTGAGCTGGTTCAAGTTCTTTCGTTATAAATATTTTAAGTTCAGTTCACAGAAAAAGAAACACTGATCAGTGAAACAGTGGCGGCTGCTCGTCTTTCAGACAGGGGAAGCTCATTGTCGGCTCAAAAAAAGTCAAGTTATTTAAACATAAATTCGGCCCTCATTTCCTTTTTAAGAAAATGCTCAGTGACCTTATCGTACCAACTAAACAAGAAAATGTTGATATAATGTTAAATTGAAACAAGGAAGTACAATGAGTGTGTTTTATTTACAGTGCAAGAAATGAACAAGTAATTTCCTTGTGGTTTCTCTCTGATTTCACAGCAGAATGTGCAATGGTATTAAACTGAACTGTGTCAGTGAAGGAGTAGATCTGAAAATAGCTGTCCATCAAACGGGATTCAGCCTTTCGACTGATCCTCCAATCAGCACGTGGAAGCCCGGCGTCCAGCCCGGTCGAGCTCCGCCCACAGCTCCATTCACCCCCAGAGATGCCAGGTGTCCGGGGGCGGGACAACATTGTGGCATTTATCCAATTGCCGTCCAGTTTTGAGGCAATGAAAAAAACTGTTCCACTCAGTTCCATTGAAGTGCATGGACGCTGAGCATCTACGGACAAATGCACTGAGCAGAGATTGTATGAGAAAACAGCGCAACGGGAATGTATGAGAAGTGAACAACATCGAGTCCGTTGGTTTGTGATAAAGCTGATTCTGAACGAACTCGTCTGTGAGATGAATGTGTTCTAACACATTTGTAGTCAATGAAATGTCAACACAACCATACATATTTGACCTTTAATTTTCGTAATTTTAGAAGAAGCCGAGCTTCCCTCGCAGTCTATGAGAAATCACCCCTGCAGTGAAACCTCTATGGGCAATAACCAGCTTGTAAGGTAGGCATGTCCTGTTATTTGAAACTGGTTTGTATTGTCTCTACATTCCATAATTTCTTATTTATAGTTAGATATTTGAAGCTTCACCCCAGGAGCCCAGATACTATTTTATTGAATTAAGATCTTATTTTATTTACAGTTTTATTCACAGAGACAGTATGAGGAAGGACACAATCAGGCACTTTTTTGTTGCTTAAAGAGTAAGTGGGAAATACTGGCACTAAGATCTACAGACAATTACAGAAAGTGTCAGTCAGTTAGGTGTGTACACTGTTCATGTGTATGAAGGACGGTGGTGGCCAGCAGACAGATGGAGCGGCACAGGTGGAAAACCATGAGCAGGCAGCAGGGAGGCAACAGGAGGACAGCAGAGTGCAGGACGCTGAGCCGGGGGGGTTACCTCCCAATTACGAGGGGTAATTCGCAGTCTGGTTTGGTTCCATTTACAATTTATAAAACATCATGAAAGATGTGATAAATTCCTTGAACTGCAGAACATGAGAATCGATGAAACCTGAAAAAATATGTTGGGAGTCAATATGTTTTTATTGATCGTGGTGACCAGGAAGCAGAAATAGAGGTGAAAATGCCCTTCAGTGCACCGACTATAGAAAGAGCAGACTGTGAGGTTTTTTATGGGACACGGACCTGGTGTGAAGCAAATAAACACTTGGCTGACAACTTTTGTCGATTTTTGAAGGTGCAAGAACAACCCGGAGCCAAAACGGCAGTGGAGACATGAAGCTGCTCGTCTTCACTTCTTTTTACTTTTTTCTTTTTTTTTTTTGTATGTGTGTCTTTTCGTGCAGGTGGCAGTGATGAGGGTGTGTGTGAGCATTTTACACCTGAGTCAGACACCACAGAAGTCATGCAGCCTTACAGATGGGATTTCTAGCCTCTATTTCTATCTGCAATACACCAACCCTCATATTACATAACAGTGAATTACAATTTTTCTTTTTTTTTTTTTTCAACAAATTGAAGAGACGGCCTTATCTCTTTGTATTAATAGTTTCACAAAATAAACTTTTATGAAAATCTAATAAGAACAGATATGTCCAAAACAGCAAGAAGCACTTCATCAAAAATGTGTCTGCCATATCATAATTATTTCCAGCTTTTGGTTAAGATCAATAATTGCCCTGCGGTTAATCACATCAAACATGCTCATTAGAGCTAACACAGACGTTTGCTTCCTCAGGCGTGAATCTCTCTCCATCTCCAGATGAAAATAAGGGAGTCGCTTCTATTCTATTCACTTCTCATTTGTAAAAGTGACACTGGTGTGTGAGGGTATTTTTAACCCTACTGTAGAATTTGTAGTAGGAAGCTGCCTGAAGTATAGCTTTTTTTTTTTTTTAATCTTCAAATATGTTTTTTATCCTCCTACATTCGCTGTGGTTTGACCATTTGCAGTGGAGCAAAAAGCTTTTTTGACAAGCCGAATGAAAGGCTCTTCTTAGTGAACAGTGACAGGATAAAACAATGATTCCTTTCTGTGTTACAGTAACAAAGAACTTAGAAATTCATCAGTGTTCTGGGCCTGTGATTTCTATATTTTAAAGCAAATTCTAATCTTAAATAAATGACAACGCCAGGTGTCACACGGAAAAAGTCCTGACAAAATTCTTGATAGTGTCATCAAATATTTATTTTGATATATTTTTATATGAATAGAAAATGAATCAGAGGAAGAAAAGGTTCAATTTCTTCTTTTTCTTTTATAAAGTCTTTTTTTTTTTTTTTAATTCATCCTCCAAATCCTAAAAAGACTTGATGTACCCCTTTAATTTCATGATCACATCTCCCTTGTGCTCTGAATGTATTTGCTTAATATTGTACAAATATTACCTGTAATCAGACACGGGACAATTTTTGTCACTTATCACAGATTGATACCCTACCCTCCTCTTCATTTTATCTATTTATTACCCATAAAAACCAGTGCTACTTTTGAGGCAGTCCCTGAATGAATCTTTCTCTGTTTTCTTAACCTTTCTTTAGTGATTTCTCAACATTTAGTCTAATATTATGCTCTGTATTTTGCATTTTTAAGTGAAAATCAGGTGTTTTTCTATATTCAATTTATTAATCATGTAGATGTTCATAACGGCCCAGATTAAAATTAAGGGTTAATAAATCAAAAACAGAAGAAAAAGTGACTTCTTCAGTAAAATATATCATTAACTGAATGTAAAAGAAGTCTCTCTATCCACTGTCATTGATCAAACTTTATGGGTTTTACTGGTGAATCAATGCTGTAGAAGATGACGGTGTTTCCATGGTAACTACAGAGCCTCTGAACATCCAAATGGGTCATGAGAAGATAACCAATTTTTTATAAGTATTGGTAGGATTAGTGGATCAACAGTGATTTAACTCTTAATATCAGTTAATGATTTTGGCTGCCAGTAGATGTTTGGTTTAGGTTATATTTCAGAGTGCACCTTTGTTTAATCCTCATTTTTATCTCTACTTACTCCTCCAGGGAAATATCTGGCTCTTTAGCTCCTACTAGTTTCATTTTGTTCACCATCTAATGGGTAACTTTGTTTTGTTCGAGGGCAGGTGGTGAGCAATGACTTCAGTAGAGCTCATATTCCCATTTAAACACCCCCGTATAAAGCAATGAGAGCAGTGAGAGTGGACCAAAAACAGAAACTTTGCAGGTCGGAAAAACAAGGAGATGAAGCATTTTAAAAACTTTGCACAGAAGGGAAAGGCACAGCAGAGTGGAAGATAAATCTCTGTGTAGGATCATCTCAGGGATGAAAACTTTCACACCTTCCAGAATGGTAAAACCTTTTGTTTTTATTCATTTCAAAAAGAGGAATTTAGTAGCACTCACTTTTAGAAGTTATGTAGAATCAAAATTTATGTAACAATTAACACATAAAGACCCAGTTTTACCTTTGTAGCAATTCCCAAAAAATTTTTTGTCTTTATTTAACCCTTTCATGCATGAATTATGAGAACCTTAGTCAATATTTTTTTCTTGAGTGGTTTGATTCCTCTTTAGGCATGAAAAAAAAACAATGCAGTCGAAATTTTTTGATGAAACTATTTTTCATGAAGTTAAAAAAATGTCCACTCAGTTGGACATTTTTTTTTAACTCCATGAAAATGTAAATAATTAGTGTAAAAAACAGTTCTTTATCTTTTCATGGTCATTAGATATGACCCATTTGGATGTTCAGAGGCTCCGTAGTTACCATGGAAACGCCTCCATCTTCTACAACATTGATTCACCAGTAAAACCCATGAAGTTGAATGAATGACAGTGGATGGAGACACTTAATTAATGATAGATTTGCTGAAAAAGTCACTTTTTTCTATTTTCCCAGTTTCTGATTAAATAACCTTTGAATTTCCTCTGAGTTTTAATAAACATCAACATGATCAACAGATTAAATGTAATAAAATACCTACTTTACGCTGAAAAAATGCTAAATACAGAGGATAATATAATAATAAATGGTGATAAATACATAAGAAGGGTTAAATACAGACAAAAAAATCATTCTGGAACTGCCATCAAAGAAGCGCAGGGTCTTCATGGGTTAAATATTAATAACATTTTATTTCCTTGCCTTTATCTTCACTCATTCAGATATTATGCAGGTACTGTTATAGAAGTTTAGGTTAAATTACATTGTAGAAAAACTGTCCACTGTAGAGACCACTATGCATGAAAGGGTTAACCTTTCTTAAGTGACTTATCACCATTTATTATAACATTATCAACAGTATTTTCCATTTTTTCAGTGTAATTCATGTATTTTCCTGTATTTACTTCACTGATCATGTAGATGTTCATAAAAGCTCAGATTAAAGTTGAGGGTTATTATACGAGAAACTGAGAAAAGTGAAGAAAAAGTAGCTTTGTCAGACAAATCTACTTTAACGGAACAGAAACCAAATGTGTTCATCCACTGTTTTTTTGTTTTTTTTTTATCAAACTCCATGGGTTTTACTAATGAATCAATGTTGTAGAAGATGACGGTGTTTCCATGGTAACTACAGAGCCTCTGAATGGCTCATATCTGATGACCATGAAAAGATGACAGACTGCATTTTATACCAATTAGGCTACATTCAGACAGCAGGTCTTAATGCAAAATTCAGGTTTTTTGGTGAAATCTGATTTTTTTTTGTGTGCTTGTTCATATTACACATTAAATGTGACTTCTGTCAGTTTTGAGTATGAACTGAATGCAACCCTGAAGTGACCCGCATGCTCAAAAGAGGTCCTGACATAATACATGGCCGCGCCTAAGTTATGTTTTTCAAAACATTTCAATGACATAAAGGTTGGATAAATGCGACCTAGCTGCTCAGACTGAAGTCACATTGCAAAATATCCGATACGTATCAGATTTAGGAGCACCTATGAAAGTGGCCTGGGTCATCTTTGAAAAAATCGTATTTGTGCTGTTAAATTGTCTTTAACAGATCAGATACAGATCACATATGGGCAAAAAAATTGTATTTGTGCCACATTTGCCTGCAGTCTAAACATAGCCTTATTAATATGTATTGATAGGATTAGTGGCTCAGCAGGTATTATACATTTTAGATCAGCAGATGGCTTTAGTCCAGGGGTCTCAAACATGCAGCCCATGGAATAAATTTGCAAAGTGCAAAGAAATTCCAGTCAAGGCTGTCAAACTCATTTTAGTTCAGGTTCCACATACAGACCAATAGGATCTACAGTAAAATAACAGCATAATAACCTCCAAAAAATAATGACTCCATATTTTCTTCTCAGTTTGATGCGAAACTAATATTACATTATGGCTATAAATAATGGCAACTTCAAATTTTTGTCTTTGTTTTAGTGCAAAAAATAACATAAATTATGAAAATATTTACATTTAAAAACTATCCTGTAACAATAAAATGTAAATAACCTGAACAAATATGAACGACCTGAAATGTCTAAAGAAAATTAAGCACAAGTTTAACAATTTTCAGCCTGTTACTAAGTGTTTAGTGTCTTTGTAGATTCCATCCATAATGCACATGTATGAATGATAAATTGAGGCATAAATTTGTTGCACTTATTGCACTTATTTTCCTTAAGAAATTTCAGTTTTTTTCAGGTTATTCAAATCTTCTTTGTTTGGATAGTTTATAAAAGTAAGTATTTTCATAATTTAATGGGGGGTTGTTGCACTAAAACTAAGACAAAAATTTGGAGTTGCCATAATTTATCGGTTATTATGCTATTATTTTATTGGTCCGGCCCAATGAAGATCAAATCGGGCTGAATGTGACCCCTGAAAGAAAATGAGTTTGAGACCCCTGCTTTAGTCGATGGTGGATGTTTGAGTCTTTATGGGTTAAAGAGTAGATTCAATTATTTTATTTTTCACAGTACTAACCACTTTGCATAGTGGTGCAGGATTTAGCACCATTTCCAGCTGGACCAGAGCCTTTCTGTGCAGAGTTTATAAGCTCTCCCTGTGGTATGTGGGTTTTCTCCAGTTTCCCCCACTACCAATAACATGTATGCTAAGTTAATCCTCCTGTCAGTGCCCTTGACCAAGGTACTAGCATGGATCTGGAGTTGGTCCCTGAGCGCCTTCAGTAGCAGCCCACTGCTCCTGTGTGTGTGGGAGTGGGAGTTCAATGCAGACGATGAATTTCCTTGAACAGTAAAAGTGAACTTTAGTTTGATTCTGTTCTTCTTATTAAATTTATTTGACACTTTTAATGAATAATTCTCATAAGGTCAAAGTTATTATAATTTTGCTCTGTTTTGTTTGTCATAATACACTCAAATTAACCCATAAAGACCCAAACATTCACCACTGAACAAAACTGATCTAAAATATTTAGCACCTGTTGATCCACTAATCCAATCAATATATGTAAATAATTGGTGTAAAATGCAGTTTTTCATGTTTTCATGGTCATTAGATATGACCCATTTGGACACACTGTAAGAAAAAAAAAAAAAAACATTAAAAAAACGGTATTATTCCGGCAGCAGGGGTGCCGAAAAAATACTGTAAAATAACGGAAAATAACCATCTCATAAAATACAGTAATTTTCCATAATTAAAATACAGTTTTTTGCCTTAACTTGACATGAGATTTTGCATAGTTTTTAACTTTTTAATGTTTGATAAAAAAAAACATTTACATGTTTTAAAACAATCAAATTACCTATACATATATATATTAATAATTTTCAATGAAACTAAGTTGTACAATCCACTGATAAAAACTGTATTTAGACAGTTTATCAGTGCTTATACATGTTATACATTCACAAAAATACATTTATTCAACATTTTTGTAGTGAAACCTCCTGTAATTACACAAGATATTTGTCAATTAACAAACAAGTCTTGTTAAACTTACAGAACAAACACTTCTTTTATGGTTAATTGTCAGTAATTTTATCTTCTTTTATTTTTTTTTTTTACAGTATTAAACTTTAAATTAACAGTTTAATATGAATAGAAAAGGAATATTTGTGAAATTATGATGCATTTGCAAATTTATTTTAACTGTATTTTTCTGTGAAAAAAGAAAAACATTTCTTTTAAAAAATGGAAATTTTATGGTTATTCACAGTTACAGTTTTTTCCTGTTATTTTACATTTGACATGTAAAATCACAGTCTATTTTTGCCATTTCATTGATATTTTCCAGTATCTTAAAAATACAGGAAAAAATCTGTAAAATAAACAGTGAAAATTCTGTTAAATTACTTTTTTTTTTTTTTTTTTACAGTGCATTCAGAGGCTTCGTAGTGAACGTGGAAACACCGTCGTCTTCTACAACACTGATTCACCAGTAAAACCCATGGAATTAGATCATTGACAGTGAATGGACACACTTGGTTTATGTTCAGTTAATCCAATCCAATCCAATCCAATTTTATTTATAAAGCACTTTAAAACAACCACAGTAGACCAAAGTGCTCTACAGAAGACTAAAAGCACAACAGAAATTAATAAAAGCATTAAAAAAAAACATTAAAATCAAATAAAAATAGATAAACAAAGCAAGTTAAAATATAAAAACAGAAACAAAATGTTCACACTGCACGAGTGTTAAAAGGTGGGTTTTAAGTTAATGATGTATTTTGCTGAAAAAGTCACTTCTTTGGTTTTCTCTGTTTCTGATATCATAACCCTCAACTTTAATCTGAGCTTTTATGAAAATATATATGATTAGTGAAGTAAATATAGGAAAATACAGGATTTTCACTGAAGAAATGCAAAATAAAGAGGATAAAATTACAATAAATGCTGATCAATCACTTAAGAAAGGTTAACTGACAGTAAAGTAGCACTGGCTCTTTATGGGTTAAACCTGCAGTAGCACCACTGTAATGCATGGATGCATATGCTGCAAAGACAAAAAAACCCATTTAGTGTCTGTAAATCATGTGTTATCCCATAAAACAGTGACAATTATAGGTAGTAATGGTAGAAATGTTTTAGGGTTTGGGTTCTGCTGTAGACTTTAAATTATTTCACAGTGAAATTGCCCCTATAATGTAGTGTAGCACAGTGCACTGGAGATCATTTGTCTTCTTTGCAAACACTCAGTTTCATAACCTCAATAGCAGTGAGGGAGTTTCTCAGTCTGTCTGTAATCCTGCACTGAATATATGAATGAATATACATTTAATTATACAACGCACGCAAATTGTGTTCTGCATTTCACACAAAAATATGCACATGACACAGAACACCACCCACGAACCATTATGAAGCGTAGAAGCACCGGATGAGCTAGAACACTGGCATTAAGTAGAATTTATTGACCAGAAAACAGAGCAGTGGGATCCAAATTAAGATCTCTGGCCTCAAAGGAGAACACCATTATATGACCTGAAGTGAAATGGAACAGCACATTCAGCAGGTTGTTCAACATCCGAACAAACCTCCATTTCACCTTGTTTCACCTTTTACTGTCAACACTCTGCATTACACGTCTATCCCACTTCTGAAAGCATACGTTCACCCGGTATGACCTGCTCCACCAGCTGGAGATGAAATTGAGCCTGACGCTTTAGAGAAATGCGGCTCTGCTAAAGGTTCTAAATCAATACTGATAAATAGTTACAATTCCTACAGTAACGAACATACACAAACGACGACAGTGATGGATAACGCAGCAGACTCTGGAGACAAAGGCATGAATCCACATATGGAGCGCTAAATTGCATCATGAATCTCAATCAAGCTATGCAGCTGGGGATTTAGTATTCATGCAGTACACCATGATGCACTGATGAACTTTTTAAGGGGTGGTGCAGGAGTCAGACACATATATACGTACGTTCCAAATAACTGACATCTGATAGGGAGCATTCAGGGTTACATGTGTATGGATGTGAGCATATGGCAGACTTCTGTGGGAATTCCTTTCACGTGACCAACCTGCTAACGAACGTGTCACGAATTATGCTTCCCTTGTGAGAACTGTCTTAGAAACAAAAACATATTGCAGAACAGAATAGAAAAACAAATCCACACTGAACATTAAGTACGGAAGCATATTGCATTCACACAAAAAATAAGATTCGGCTCTGTTTTTCCGAATTAATGAGATAATTATGTCATAATTACGAGAAAAAATAAGTAAAAAAAAAAAAAAAGAAATTAGGCTCTGTTTTTCTGATTTAACAAGATACTGTTTTTGGAAAAAATTAAAATTCGGCTGTGTTTTTCTGAATTTCTGAATTAACGAGATACTGTTTTCAGAAAAAATTTAAATTCGGCTCTGTTTTTCTGAATTTCTGAATTAACAAGATGTTGTTTTCTGAAAAAAATTAAATTAGGCTCTGTTTTTCTGAATTAACAAGATACTGTTTTCGGAAAAAATTAAAATTCGGCTCTGTTTTTCTGAATTTCTGAATTAACGAGATACTGTTTATTGAAAAAAAATTAAATTCGGCTCTGTTTTTCTGAATTTCTGAATTAACAAGATACTTTTTTTGAAAAAAATGTAAATTCGGCTCTGTTTTTCTGAATTAACAAGATACTGTGATTGGAAAAAAATTAAATTCGGCTCTGTTTTTCTGAATTTCTGAATTAACGAGATACTACTTTCAGAAAAAAATTAAATTCGGCTCTGTTTTTCTGAATTTCAGAATTAACGAGACACCGTTTTTTTGAAAAAAATTTAAATTCGACTGTTTTTCTGAATTAACAAAATACTGTTTTTGGAAAAAAAATTAAGTTCAGCTCTGTTTTTCTGAATTTCTGAATTAACGAGATACTGTTTTCTGAAAAAATTTGAATTCGGTTCTGTTTTTCTGAATTAACGAGATAATTATCTGGTAAAAACAGAGCCGAATTTTTATTTTTTGCAGAAAACAGTATCTCGTTAATTCAGAAAAACAGAGCCGATATCTTTTTTTTTTTACTTATTTTTTCTGGTAATTACAAGATAATTATCTCGTTAATTCGGAAAAACAGAGCCGAATTTTATTTTTTGTGTGAATGCAATACGCTTCCGTAACTAAGCAATTTTATTTTCTAGGAAGAGAGGTGTTATCTAATAGTAATTATGGCAATAAAAGTGTTCAAGTATAATGAGCATCCTTTTCATTAGTGGGGTTTATCTTATGTCTGATATTAGCATGCTTAAGTAATAACCCATGCCGGTATATACCTCTCTGGATTCCCTGCATGTGGCCTGAACGCTCTGTTGTTGATGAACACACAACGCACTGGGCTTTGAAGACTGATAGATGGGCTGGTGCGTGTGTCGGTGCCTTGTGCATGCATTTCCTTTGAATCACCGTACTGTGATGAAGGTTTGATTGGCCTCTGTCTGCCCTCTCCGTCCTGTTTTAACGATGACAAATGACTCTATATTCATGCACACACCACAGCAGGTGTTTGACACGTACAAAACAGCACACAGCAACCTGTCGACACTATAGATCTGCTGCTACTTGCTACTGTTTATTTAATGATCCTGGTTAATAATTCATTTCTAAATGCCTCTAAAGTGCGTTTTCTCTCTCTAACTTACAGTATTTTGTATTCACTCCCATCCGTCTGCGGTGGTGTTAATGGGCTCCATTTTTAATACGTTAGTGTTTATTTTCAATACATCCCCCTCTTTAAAAATGCAGTTTTTCCACTGATCAGAGCATCGCCCACCTGTGCAGCACTTCTCACAATTAGTGTCAACATACTTTAGCTAATGGGCAGCTCACGCCTCTTGAAACTGCCCACTCCGCACATTGTGAACACTCTAATGGATTAATCAATAATTGAATCAATGCTGCTGATGCATGAATCAATTGTTGACCAACTAAAGTTCACAGCCAGGCTATATGATGATATGATGACACTCCTTTCATGATTATCACTTATCGGGGAGTCACTCATTCTTTTACTCTCTTGTTATCTCACTTTTGAGTCATTTTAAAGCAAATTATTCACATGAGATGCCCCCTGGGGTGTGAAATGATCAACCCTTTACGGTGAATATTCTTTCATAATAGACAGCAGAAGTGAAGTGAGTATTTGAAGTTTTGTGTGGGTGATAAAAAAATGTATTTTAGGTTCAGCTCTTCCTTATCTGCTCAGTGATTTTGGCTGCCGTTGACTTGTCCTGAGCTGCCAGAGTGAACATGTTGCTATGTGCTGCCGCCCAAGAGGACATTTTGTGAGAAGAAGACTGTGTGGAGTGGAAATGTGTGGATCCACAGTGATTATTAAACACTCCATGCATAGGCGTTTATTTTAAGGGGATGGAGGGGACACATCACCCCTAATATTTAGACCAACCGTATTTGTCCCCCACAATAAAAAAACACCAAATAGTCAAAGGAAACTACACCATAAATTTAGCTGTATGTCCTTGATTTTTGGCACGGCTACAGAAGGTAACAGGACTTTATTCAAGGGAGGCTTGTTTGAGGCTGCAGCCACACTGCCAGCCTTTGTGCTCAGTTCTGATTTACTGCTTAGCACTGGCCAAAATGTAGCCAGTATCAGATTCCAGTGTGAATTTGTCATGGTCCTGAACTGAGCTACAAGCACACAACCAGAGAAAACACTCAAGTAAAAGTAAAAGCTGTGCATTTGAAACCTTGTCTCTAACACACTGGTTCCCAACCTTTTTTGGCTCGTGACCCCATTTTAACCCTTTCATGGATGAATTATGAGAACCGTAATCAGGATTTTTTTTCCTAAGTGTTTTTATTCCTCTTTAGGCATGAAAAGAAAAAAAAACAAAACAATGCAATTGAATTTTTTGGTAACACTTTAGTTGAAGGTCTAGTTTATAATGCATTAAGCACACATTCATAAGACATTATGATGCATTTATAATGCATTAGAAAAGTCATTACAACAGTTTATGATCATGTAAAACAACTTATACCAAGGTTAATAAAGTATTATAAGTGTAGGCATAATGTATTATAAATTCAGCTTTCTTAATGTTTTATACATCCATACCAAAGTGACAACAGTGTTTGTAGGAAGAACCTCAAGTCCTGGGTTACAATACACATTCTAACCATCATAACTCTAGCCAGTTATAAAGACACAGAGAACTGCTCTGACATGTAGTTTCTGACACGGAATAATGCCTTATAAACATCAATAATAAGTTACAGGATGACTTTAAGAGCTTTTAGTAAAGTGACAACACTGTCTAAAGTTATTAGTAATTGTATGATATTATAACACAAGTATGATGACATATGAGCAGTATCTGCTGGCAAGTAAAGTGTAAGTCAAAAATTATACATCCAAGTGTTCTTAATAACTCTTTATTTTGGAAGAACAAAACATTAAAAGAACAGAGACAGTAAATAGAAGTGTTACATGTTGCTTTATACGTAAATAAAAAATAATGTGGCAGCTCCAAATCTTTGTTAATTCAAACGCATACTTTTTTTTTTTTTAATAAATATGAAATCCCTAAAACAGATGGGTATAGGGACCAGTGACAAAACCTAACAAAAGTTCCTCGCCTAAAAAAAATAAATTCCTTCACACTGCTTTGGTATGGATGTATAAAACATTATGAAAGCTGAATTTATAATACATTATGCCTACACTTAAAATACTTTATTAACCTTGGTATAAGTTGTTGTACATGATCATAAACTGTTGTAATGACTTTTATAATGCATTATAAATGCATTATAATGTCTTATGAATGTGCGCTTAATGTATTATAAACTAGACTTTCAAGTAAAGTGTTACCAATTTTTTTATGAACCTTACCCTTATGAACCTTAGTTACAACACCGTCCACTCAGCTGGACACCATATGTTTAATTTTAGAAGCAAAGAAACATGTATTTACTGATATACTGTGTGAAAACTATGAAATAAAAACATGTTTAATGCTGCTAATCTGATGTTTTCTCACATTTTAACAGACTCTAATCCTAGTTATTATGCACTTCATGGAGATAATATGCAAAAAACATAACTTTTTGTTTAAAAAAACAAACAAAAAAAACCAACATCTGTCAATTACAGTCTAATAACTAGCAATTTTTTACACTCAAACATGTTCCTGCAGATCAGGTTTATCAACAACAGCAAAGTTACAGTAATGGTATGAATTGCATTGTATGGGAGGATGCATAAGCGTCCACTGTGTTGGTTGATATGGAACTAAAACAACAAAAGCCTTGAATATACAAAATAATACCTTTGAATAGCTGTCCACTGTAGTGACCACTGTGCCTGAAATGGTTAACATCACAAATTTCTGGCGACCCCAGACATTCAAATTTTTTTTTTAATTGATTTGTTTTTGATCATATAATAGTTTGTTATACTATGTTTGCAAATAAATGGTAATTTTAGATAACATTTAGTCTATTTAACCCTTTCATGCACGAATTATGAGAACCTTAGTCAAGATTTTTTTCTTCAGTGTTTAGCCATGAAAAAAACAAAGCGATCGAGTTTTTTTTTTTTCCTATGGAGTTCCAAAAACATCCATGCATTTAATTTTTGAAGTAAAGAAACATGTGTTCAAAACCCAATATCAGAAAGTGATATGAAAACAGTGAAATAAAAACATTTTTAATGCTGCTAATCTGATGTCTTCTCACATTTTAACATATTCTAATGCTAGTAATTACTCACTTCATGAAGATAATATGCAAAACAAACAAAAAAAACCCTTCTTGTCTAACAAATAATTGATTTACACTCAAACATGTCACTGCAGATCAGGTTTATCAAGAACAGTAAAGTTACAGTAATGATCTGAATTGCAGTGTATGGGATGGTGCATAAGCATCCACTGTGTTGGCTGATATGGAACTAAAACAACAAAACCCATTAATATACAAGAGAACAGCTGGAGAAGAACTGTCCACTGGAGTGGACAGTGCATGAAAGGGTTAATGTATATCATTATGGACGGAGGCAGAAAAGCCAGGTGTAGATTACTGCACAAAGTGAGAATTTTATTTTCCTTGGTCAGGATATGTACAGTCAGTCCAGCTTGGATTTACAAGGCTGACAATTAATACTGAACAAACAAGAACTCAAACTATGAATTATGAAAGAGCTGCAGCATCTGAAACTGACCACAATGAACATTTGAAAGATAAACAGAACCACAGTGCTTCAGTTTCAGCTTCAGAGTTTGTCATGGCTTTTATGCATTGGGATTGTCTCTGTCAACTCACCATATATTTTTTATTAGTAATATAACTGCTTTTTTTTCCTTTGTTCTCTCTCTCTCTCTCTCTCTCTCTCTCTCTCTCTCTCTCTCTCTCTCTCTCTCTCTCCTTTTCCTTTCTCTTCATCTCACTCAGTTTCAGTTACCGAATGACTGTCTTGGGTCATATCCCTGATTTTTATTTTTATTTTTATTTATTTATTTAGTTAGTTTTTCTTGATAAGTCCACATCACAGCAGTCACATACACATCTTACACACTCCACCACACACAGAACATTTACACAACCAGGACAGGACATTGATTTTTATTATTGACTGACATGTGCTTCTTTTGTATATTACATGCCATATATCTTAAACCCCACCACCACCACCACCACCACCACCACACACACACACACACACACACACACACACACACACACACATTATGATGATGTAATGTAAATATTGTATAATACTGTACATAAATCTCTTTGTCACTTGGTGCAAGCTTCGTACTGATATCCACAACAAGTTTATTCACATAAGATAATGCGACGGCACACTGTGAAAACTAAATACAAACAAAAAAATTAAGCCAGGTTTTACTTAAACATCATTCTTACACAACAATAGTTTTCTGTTAACATAAATTAAAAGTCGTTATTACCGTGTTCATCTGGATAACCAACAGAAAATGGGGCGAGGTATAATGCTCTCTGTTTAGACCCACCAGATCTGTCCTTTTCTCCTGCGTTGTCCTTCGCTTCAGTGTTGAGGGTCACATGACAATACATGAACTTTGACCAGGATGAACTTACTTAATGGAAAATACTTATTTGACTTAACAAAACGACTTAAGTTACAACAAATCAGATATTTTGATGATGTGCAAAATTAAAATAACCCAAAAAATCTAAAATACAATGATCAGATTAATAAACTACAGGATGTCCCAAAAAAATGTATACTCACTTTAAATAATTGTAAAGTAGGTGTTTATTAAAATTCATTTAATTTTCAAAATGTAATAGAATTTACAAACATCATTTTATTGTTTTGTCACTGCCTGTTCTCAAACTGATCTGATCCATTCTGGTCCAGACACTGCTGACAACGCGAAGCAACGTAATCGCACACATCACCAAACAATTCCCTTGGTATTTGTGCGCATTCACATTCAGTGGCTGCTCTCAATTCAGCGACTGTTGCAGGTCTCATAGTGTAGACTTTGTCTTTTAGGTATCCCTGTAAAAAAACAGAACGCAGAGGGTATTCAACAAAACCCCTCCTTCCAATCCACCTGTTTAGCAAGTTCACCAGACCTCACACCATTAGACTTCCAGTGTCTGGACCAGAACGGACATCAGTTTGAGAACAGACGGTGACAAAATAATAAAATGATGTTTGTAAATTCTATTACATTTTGAAAATTAAATGAATTTTAATAAACACCTTCTTTACAATTATTTAAAGTGTGTATACTCTTTTTTGGGACACCCTGTACTTTGTTGCCATAGCAACTTGATGACCTGAAACTATATCCATTAAAAGTAAGTTTTTATTTTTATTTTTTATCAATTACTAGAAATTTCAGGTGACCCCATTTGAATTCCAGGCAACCCCACGTGGGGTCCCAACTCTAATGTTAAAAAACCCTGCTTTAAGGTAAAGTGTGTAAATATGATCTATATGTATTGTGCAGTGAAAAAGTGCCTGACAGTGACAACCCTAACCTTGACAGTGGTAGGGATAGGAGTCGTTAAGAATTTAACGATTCCGATTCCATTATCGATATTGCTTATCGATCCGATTCTTTATCGATTCTCTTATCAATTCTCATTGGGTGAGGGAATAAAGGAGTATAAACAGGTGTGTTTGCAATAACTGTCTTTTATATTTCCATCTGCACAGAAAAAAGAACATATACAGTTTGTACAAATAATAATAACAGATGACGCCAGGCCGGTTCGGGGGGGGGCGTACAGTGAAAGTGAAACTAAAGATGCTTTACTAATTCCTCTATTGCCGCATTTCTACTACATGGAACCGGTTCGACTCGGCTCGGCTTTTCTCCTGTTGTTGTGCACCTCATTTCCTTTCTCTTCTTGCCTTTGGAAACTTGTATTTGAGGAGTTGCGACGTTTGTTGCCCGCACCGGAACCGGCCCAGCGTTCACTCTGCCGCTACATTCACAAGCGCCACTAAGTAGCGTATCGAATACGTGACACTCCTGTAAATGATTCACATGCTGTGGACAAATGTTTGAGGATATTGGAGGGATTCCACCCTTTTGAAGACATGGAAGCTTTGACAGTGTTCCAAGTAAGTGGACCTGGTTTTTAGATCGTTTCTGCCTCAACGCCATGTTGGCCACATTCTGACCAAAACAATGCAACGTACGTGTGATGTCATTGCGCATGCACAACGAAGGCGGAATCAATAAGCAGAATTGTTAAGTGGGCAGGCAAACGATTCCAATGAATCAAGCTACTGGGAACCGGTTCTAAAAAAAGAACCGGTTCTCGATTCCCCATCCCTATGCCTTGGAATCATTTAACTTTCTTTTTTTTTTTATATGTTTTATTTTTGTCAGAACATAAAAAAACACATACACAACAGACACAACAAATAAACAAACAACGACAGGAAAACACTGCCCAGACAAAACCTTTCCTACAGCCCTCATACTCAAACAAAAGCCTTAATCAGAACTGCCGACACATTTACAGTCACCCATTCCAAGAAAGGTCTCCACATTTGGCTGAAACCGTCAGTCTTAGAGTGGGTTAGTCCAGTGGAATGTGCTCCATTAGGATCCTGTACCATCCAGATACTGTAGGGCAGGGGTCTCAGACTCATTTTCTTTCAGGGGCCACATTCAGTCCAATTTGATCTCCAATGGGTCAGACCAGTAAAACAATAACATAATAACCTATAAATAATGACAACTGCAAATTTTTGTCTTTGTTTTAGTGCAAAAAACCCCTTTTAACTATGAAAATACTTACTTTTCTAAACTATCCAAACAAAAAAGATGTGAATAACTTGAAAAAAACTGAAATTTCTTAAGAAAAATAAGTGCAATTTTAACAATATTCTGCCTCAACTTATCATTTCTACATGTGCATTATGGTCACTTAGTAACAGGCAGAAAATAGTTAAAATTGTGCTTAATTTTCTTTAGACATTTCAGGTTGTTCATATTTATTCAGATTATTCACATTTTATTGTTACAGGATAGTTTGTAAATGTAAATATTTTCATAACTTAATGTTATTTTTTGCACTAAAACAAGGACAAAATTTAGACATAATGTAATCTTTTGTTATTTTTTTCACATCAAATCGAGAAGAAAATATGGAGTCATTATTTTTTGTTGGTTATTCTGCTGTTGTTATTTTACTGTAGATCATATTGGTCTGTATGTAGAACCTGAACTAAAATGAGTTCAACAGCACTTTGCAGATTCATCCCATGGGCCAGAACCTTCGGCGGGTCGCATGTTTAAGACCCCTGCTGTAGGGGGTCTGTGAGAGATCCAGTGAAGGGCTATGTTCTTCCTAGCACAGAAGATCAGGACATTATACCGTTTCCTGTGGTGTTTGTTATGGACCTGTGCATTGGGAAGACTAAGGAGAAGGGACACTGGGTCAAGCTCTAAATGAGTCCCAAAAATATTCCCTAATTCCCTCAGAATCAGTCCCACTAGCTTCGTAGTTTAGGGCAGAACCAAAGGCAATGTGCAAGATCACCTGCATTCATTCTGCACTCAGGACACATAGGTAAAGTTTCAGGTTTGAATTTATAAAGACGATTGTTATGTTTTTTTGCAGTATTCTAAATATCTTCCCATGTGTGTTCAGTAAGTTTCATTTTACTTTTTTATTCATGTATAAGTTGCATTTGATCAACTTCATAGTATGAGTAACTATGAGTGTGTTAACAAAGCAAAGGAAATGGAATTAATTGAATTTTTAGTTTGTAAAAAGGGGATGGGAGTCTATAAGTTATACTTCTTCCCACTCCTTTTCGAGCGCTGAAAATCTGGTTTGACATGTTGTATGGCTCTTTGTTATCTATGATTTTATGTGCTCGAAATAAATTAAGCTAACGAACTAACTCCCTCCGTTGCAGAGTAAAGGCAAATCCATTTAAAGAGATGTAAAAGTTGCATGAATTCTGATCTGACTGTTTAGAGTACAGTCACATCGAAAATATCATATCTGCATCTAATTTAGAACCATACATAGATCTGGGTGTAAAAGATCTGATTCAATGTGATTTGTACTGTTCACACTGACATTAAAACAGATCTGAGCTACACATGTGCAATAAGATCAGTTTTAGACCGTTGTTGCCTCTGTGGGACCATTCCCTATAAGCAAACACTTATTTCCTGAATTTAATACGTAGAAAAGGTCCTATTTAGGTCCTATGGTTCTATTTCAAATGACATTTTCCATTATTACCAAAAAGTATGACACGACACACACCTGTAGTGACTGAAACCAGACATTAAAACCTCTGATGACTGACATGGAACAATAACAGCTGGATCATGTTGTGAATGTATTAAATTGTACCTGTAGAAGTGAGCTCTGTGCTTAACAACAGCACAGCCTATGACACCAGAGCCTTATCCAAGTCAGTGAATTGAAGCTACAAACTGTGGAATTTTTCAAATTAGTTTCCAACTATGGAATGAGCTCCAGGTTAGACCTCTTTTAACATGCTGTTTGGTAGCATGAAATAAATAAGAATATGTGTGTAGATGTATTTTGTAGCAGTGCTTTAGACCTTTTTAGCACCGTTGGGATAAAGGAAGATATTTGAATGTGAGACAGAATACCTAAAACTACTGTATATTCCATTAACCAGTGGCATAAATTAGTTAACAAGTGGTGCCAGGCACAACAAACCCCGCCCCTTGTACGTATTAAAGCTTATTTTGGCATTGATCCAGCTGATGTCATCATGTCTATGTGTGTGCTGATGTCAGCAAATCAGCTGTCTCTATATATGTGCCAAGTTTGAAGTAAACTGAAACTAAATTGATGTTTTTATAGACATTTGAAATTTTGTCCATTGTAAGTAAATGGGAGAAGAAAAAAGATTTTAAAAAATTTGTAAAAAAAAAATGTGAACTTTGACCTTTCCCCAAAATATAACCACATACATTCTACTAGCACTAACACTAACAGTCTATAAATCCAATTTGGTATGAATTCAACCAATAGTTTTGCTGCTACATACATGTGAAATTTCACCCATTGTAAGTCAATGGGAAAAAAAGATTTAAAAAATTCATCAAAAATCCAAATTTTGACCTACTTTTCCCAAAATGTAATGACATCTATTCTGGGTCACTGGCAATCTATAAACCCAATTCGGTATGAATTCAAGAGCTAGTTTTTCTGCTACAAACATTTGAAATTTTGCCCATTATATGTAAATGGGAAAAAAATATTTTTAAAATTCATTAAAAAAAATTAACTTTGACCTACTTTTCCCAAAATGTAATGACATCTTTTTTGGGTCACTGGCAATCTCTAAACCCAATTTGGTATGAATTCAGGCAATAATTTTTCTGCTACAAACATTTGAAATTTCTTTCATCATAAGTACATGGGAAAAAAAAATAATTAAAAATTCATTAAAAAAATTTAGAACTTTGACTTACTGTTTCCAAAATATAATCAGATCTATTCTGGATCACTGGCCACATATAAACCCAATTTGGTATGAATTCAACCAATAGTTTTGCTGCTAGAGTGTTAACAAACAAACAAACAAACAAACAAACAAATGAACAAAGAAAGAAACAAACCGAACCAAAAACAATACCCCTTGCCTCCTCGTTCGGGGACAGGGTAAGAAATGTCACCAGTACGCAGGAAACGATGTGCTTAGTATTGAAGATCTCCTGTGGGATATCCCCCCGACCTCCCACTGTGCTCCACTTACACTCATAAGTGAAGGCATAGGTTGGCTGTGATGCTAAACACAGTCTTGTAGTTGTCTTTTTTCCATTAATTTGTCAGGCTCATATTGTTGTAGTTAGGTCAGTGAACAGGATACACACGCAGTCATTATATTGTTGACTACGTTGAATGAGATTTAAATATCTTGCTGAAAATTATAGAACAGAGGCTGAATAAATATGTTGGTGATACACAAACTCCAATTATACCGTATGAACCTGTACATTTTACAGCTTTTTCTTACATCATACATTGTAGTGTATATTTCATAACATTTTCATCATCCATTATCCATTTACAGCAAGATTTCACAATTTAGTTAAGTACCTCTCACTTGGAAACAATGATATGCTAATTCAACATTTTCTAATGCATTTTCAGTCTCTGAAAAACAGCTACACCAGAAGCAGAAACGAAGAGGCAATCAGCTGACCAATAAAGGTTACCACTGCAGGCTTTTCAGCAGTGCACGATAATGAAAACTCAACAGTAGCACATAGAGATGTGTTTGTAGTTTATAGATACTTTAGACTTTGCTGTGCATATAAAAATGTAAAATGAATGAAATGCAGAAAAAGCCTCCTCTCTAATTATAAAAAGAAACGGTTTATGCCAGTGCTTAAATGAGCACAGTATTATAAAGTATTTACATTTTGTCTGCGATGAGCATTCATTACTGTCAGTGTAGTGTGCATGATAGAAGAGGAACTGGTTAAACCGGTACAGATGTATTCCATCCACAAAATACCATAGCAACAAGCAGAAAGAAGTTGCAGTTTTCCAACAATACTTGTCTTGGGAAAACTCCAAAAAAAGTCACGTCTTGTGTGGAAATGAGGTAATGGTATATTTAGGGCCATGTAGCTGGTTTACTGCCTGCCAATGTACCACAAACATCTCCTGAATATGAATGCGCTGCAACAATGGAGTGTAAAACAAAGGCTCTCTTGCCCCTGGGACTTCTTGCCGACTCTTCCAGCTGCAGTGGTAGGGTCAACATGTTTTCGAAGACGGTTCTAAATTGTTGTAAAGCTACACAGCCCAAGGACTTAATGCTGTAGATCCTGGGGCAGGCTTCGAAGCCTGTGGTCACGCTGCTTTTGTAGTCTTTCTGATCATCAGGCAGAGTAATCAACCACGTTTTGTCCATGTGCAACAGATCTCATTCATATTATAATGTTTCTTCTAGGGAATTTCAACTAGAAGCTTTTCCTCTGGGTTTATATAATGTGAGCAATGATAAAACAGCCCCGACAGGCGCAACAGCAGACATCAAAGTGGTGCATGCAAACATCAGAATGAGGTGAAGGGCAGCAGTGTGGACTAAATCAACTGAGAAATGAACAGAGAAGGATAATAAATATTCTGTTTCTCCCAGAGTAACCTACTTATGTAACACTGGGTTTTCTGTGAACTTTACCAGACATGCAAAGTTAACTAATTTCAATCCTGATACAGTTGTTTTCAACCCAGTCCACACAACAAAATCACAATCTTTCTCTAAAAACGATGGATATGTTTACTATAGAACTAACTTTTTTGCCTTTCCACAACAAATAGAGATTTTTGGGGTCAAGGGTTGATCCAGGACACCAAAATCCAGGACTTTTAGTGATGATCTGTTGCTGGTCTATAAAGCTCTGAATGGTTTAGGACCAAAATACATCAGCGACCTCCTGACCCAAGATGAACCCACCAGACCCCTCAGGTCATCTGGATCCAGTCTGTTGTCAGTTCCCAGAGTCAGAACCAGACACAGAGAAGCTGCGTTCAGCTTCTATGCTCCACATGTCTGGAACAAACTCCCAGAAAACCTCAGATCAGCTGAAACACTCAGTTTACTTAAATCCAGGTTAAAGACCCACCTGTTCTCAGCTGCATTTGAATAGAGTTTGTATTCATCAGTTCAGAACTGCACTGTTCCTTTTAAGCTAAAATTTTTTATCTGTTTTATCTATTTATCTGATTTTTGTTTGTTTTTCTCACGCCTATACTTTTTATTGCTTTTGCTGTAATGCTTTTAATATTTTATGTAAAGCACTTTGAATTGTCTTGAACATGTAATGTGTTATATAAATAAACCTGCCTTGCTTTGATAGAATCATGATTTTCAAGACTAGCTCCAGATCCATTGCATTTTTAAATCAAATCATGGCAGAATATTTTTGTTTTAAGGAAGGTTCTGCTATCTTGGGCTGCCATTGCCTAAACCTAAACACAAAAGTTTACTGTGATAATGCTGGAGAAATAGATAAAACGTTGTATGCATCATAATGCATCATAGGCTCTTAAAACAGAATAGCATCAATACCAATTTTCATATGCAAAATAATTAGAACACTGATATTATACAGATCTGTTCTTTATAAAAATGTACAATATCAGTGCTTTATTCTGGTGACTGGTTTGACATTTATGAGTGTTGAAACTTGGCGTTTTACCAGTGTTGAGCAGAGGCCCATGTCTTCTTCGGCTGTTGGCCATGAAAAACTGACTTGTTGAAAGACCTTGGACCGTCACAGCATATCCACTTGCCTTTTTCTTAAAGACATCCTGTAAAACCTGGATGACGGTGTATCTTCACAGATATGTACAGTGCTGCTTTCACTGTCTTGGTGCCATAGCAACAGAGCATCAGGCAGTGTTGGTTAAATGTTGAGGAGTGAAGAAGTCACCTGTTTCTGCTTCGACTCATCTGCAATGGAATAAATAGTGAATGAATACCGAGAGCGTCCCTTTTCTTGTTTCTGTATGTCATCTGGGATGTTCTATGTTTGCATGCATATCTCTGTGTCCCTGATGAATGTATCCCATGAAACATCCAAAGGCTTACCACTTACCCACTCTGTGCCACCGCCACCTGAATTGGTTTGTTTCTGATTTCCAGCAGCCTTGAAATTACATGACTACCTGCCTAATCTCACTGGGAGCCAACCTTATTGTGAGAAAATTTAGGCTCATCTGTCTGTGCAGCATGTTTTTTTTGTGTGTGTTTTTTTTTCTCTTCAAGTTTTCTAAAAGGTCTCTGTGTTCTCTTTATGATTGCATTGGTTTAACCAAGCCTCCTGGGGTGCAAAATTGAAATGCAGACAACACAAGCAATATTTCTTTCTGTCATTTCACTGCAACCCATTTGAGCTAGTATAAAAGAAAAATATTTATGTTACAGTGCATGGGCAGGATCTCTGTAAGCCAATTGTGCAGACAGATATTGCGGTATGCTGTTGTTATCTCTAGAGGATGCATTACTATTTAGACCAGCCTCAGAATAGTATAGGCACTGATCGGGGAGCACCAGAGCGATTCCATTTAAAATGTCATATGCTTATCTTAATTCATCAGAGGCGCTGTAGCACAGCAACATCTGCTCAATCTGTTTGCTTCCCACATGCTTCCCTCATACATTGTATTAACAATTCATGCCCATGCAGAGTGAGCTATTATAAAGAATTGCAGGGGGTCAGACGATGGAAAGCGCAAAGAAATAACAGAACAGTGATGGATCAGTGTTCAGAGACAAATCACTTCAGTTCACAAAACTACAACAAAAGACTGACAACTCTTTGTGGTGCTTAAAAGGATCTGTTTTTTTTTTTTTTTTTTTTTTCTCAATGATTTTAAATCCTTTGTTTTCCTTTGATGGTTCATGAAAATCTAATTAAAGTATAATTAATGTTTTATGATTGAGTTTTAAGATCTTGGAAATATGGCAAAAATATTGTTTATAAAGCCAGTAATAGTTTTTGTCATTGTGGTCATAACACTGACAGTACAGGAATCATGACATTACCCACTGGTTTGTAAAGAGCTCATTCAAAGCCTGTTGTTATAATCATGACTGTCACCATGTCTGGAGTTGGATGTCACAATATTTGGAAAAAATTAACTTTGCTGCAATAATGCAAGGGTTATGCTAAGTCTATGGGACCCAGGGCTTTTTGGAGTCAACTCCAGTGGGTTAACAACTTTAACCCTTTAACAAGCAAGGTGACTATTTTTGGTAATTTCTGCACACATTACAAGACAGTGACAGCATCAGTTCCAGTGAGGACAGTGGGGTAACAATCTCAGGTCCAATGTGGTCTACAGGGTCTGTAAGGTCCACCTCTGCATGAACAGTGAGTGTACCTGCTTTGTTTGGTACCATGAAGTAATGGTACTAATAATGATGTTCAAAGGGATAATGTGGATGTGGACAGGTGTCTGGATCATGCACTTATGTGATTCTAATGTACTAAAATAAATGTTCCTAGCACCTTACATGTGTTTTTCTTGTATTTTTTATATATACTTCTTGGGTTTTTAAAAATTTTTTTTTTTTTTTTTTTTTTTGCCACTTGTGGGTAAGGAACCAAATATGGTAACTTCATTAACCTTCAATAAAAACAATAAGTCCTGTTAGGTCCTCCAAAAACACACTATGGTGGAAATTTTTGAATTTCAAATGGCAGTTGAGTTTGATAGACATATCACCGTTCAATCATTTTGATTGGGCGCTTATAATAATTGGATGGTGTTTTTTTCAGTCCTGTCCGTTCCACAGGTGACTACATTTTTTTATTTTTTGTGTTAGAGCACGATGGTTAGGGATGGGAATCGTTAAGAATTTAACGATTCCGATTCCATTATCGATATTGCTTATCGATCTGATTCCTTATCGATTCTCTTATCGATTCTCATTGGGTGAGGGAATAAGAGTACAAACAGGTGTGTTTGCATTAACTGTCTTTTATATTTCCATCTCTGCACAGAAAATATAACATATACAGCAGGGGTCACCAACCTTTTCTCCTCTGTGGGCTACTTTTACCTAATGAAGTTGCCGGAGGGCTACTCTAATTTAGCAACATTTATTTACATACCTATTTTTCATACATACACATATTTTGTATCATATGTTTGTAACATTGTGCTCTTCATTTATTTTATTTATTTATATATCTTTGTTTTAACATTTACAATACTTAAAAAGTGTTAATATGAAACTATTATTTTACTTTAATTAAGAAAATCAAAAGTAGAAAAAAACAAATACAAGCATTTGCTGCTGTATTCCTAAATATTTTAACACTATGTCAAAAATTATGAAATGGAACAATCCTGCATATTTTTATAGAATTATTAAAAACAAATAATACACACCTGTATGTGCATTTTTAATACTTTGAAATTGTGAAAAGGAACGTTGTCACACAATAAAACTTCACCAGTATGTGCTGCTGTTTTTCTGAAGGATTTGACCTTTTCTAAATTCACATATGCTGTCAAAAAATATTAATTAAAACCAGAACTTTGTGCACATAAATCCACCATCCCCGTCACTTCTACAGTCGTCACACTGGAGTCAAACGCAGAGGCATCTGTTCAGGTCCGACTCCAGCTGTCTGAGCGCATGCGCAGATAGTGTACATATGTTTGTGCTTGTCCAGGATGTGACCCACTTTACTGATGCCTCTGCTGAAGCTGGTCTTGGTCAGTTTAGTGAACATGGACTGTTGTTTTTGGACTTTAGTTTTCAGCTCTTTTACCTTCTCTTCACGGAGGCTGATTCCCACCGGAGAATCTCCAGAACAGTTGCTGTGAACTTTGGTGAAATTCCGCTCCACGTTGCATCTTTTACTGACTTCCAGAACGCGCCACAGATCAGACACACACACGCACGCACGCACGCACACACACACACACACACACACACTCGTCTTTCACATTTGTCAAACAGAAGTCCGTGTCTCATTGTTGGTGAAAATAACTCCCTGACTATATTCAGCCCACATCGTTGCAGGGCTAAACCCACTACCTGCCTGGCATCTGGCTCATCCTGGGCCCCGCCCCTCTCCAATGACAGACAGCAAACCAGCGCTAAAGTTTGATTGACAGCTAGTTGACCGTTTCATCTCGGGAGGGGGACACTTGTAATTTTGATTGGGTGGAAATTTAGACCTGTTCTACCAAATGATGAATCAACTTTGTGTTCTTATATTAGTGACCCTTGGTGAACCACCGGTAGATCGTGAGCAACGTGTTGGAGAACCCTGAACTAGTTCTATTTTTAGAACAGGCCTGCGGGCGACTCGCGTGGTCCCTGCGGTCGACCTGGTGCCCGCAGGCACCGTGTTGGTGAGCCCTGATATACAGTATGCACAAATAATAATAACAGATGACGCCGGGCCAGTTGGGGGGGGGGGGGGGGTGCAGTGAAAGTGAAACTAAAGACGCTTTACTAATTCCTCTATTGTCGCATTTCTACTACGTGGAACCGGTTCAACTCGGCTCGGCTTGTCTCCCATTGTTGTGTACCTCATTTCCTTTCCCTTCTTACCTTCGGAAACTTATATTTGAGGAGTTACAATGTTTGTTGCCCGCACCGGAACTGGAACTGGCCCGGCGTTCACTCTGCCGCTACATTCACAAGCGCCGCTAAGTAGAGTATCAAATACGTGACATTCCTGTAAATGATTCACATGCTGTGGACAAATGTTTGAGGATTTTGGAGGGATTCCACCCTTTTGAAGACACAGAAGCTTTGCAAGTGGTCCAAGTAAGTGGACCTGGTGTCGTCTGTTTAGACCGTTTCTGCCTCAACACCATGTTGGCTATGTTCTGACCAAAACAATGCAGCGTACGTGTGACGTCATTGCGCATGCACAACGAAGGCGGAATCGATAAGCAGAATCGTTAAGCAGGCAGGCAAACGATTCCAAGGAACTACTGAGAACCGGTTGTCAAAAAAGAACCAGTTCTCGATTCCCATCCCTAACGGTGGTGCAGTGGATAGCACTCATACCT